>NC_042969.1:89419348-89524348 GCF_901001165.1 Salmo trutta | reverse complement strand
TGTGGGTATGTCATTCATTTAATTATATCATTAATTTAAAAATCTCAAAATGGAGGTACCAATCACAGAGTGCACATTTAACGTTCCCCATCAACAAAATCACAACAACACTATCAATCAGTAGCAATGGATCCCCGAGTTTTATTACACGGAGAAACATGCTGCTAAATGTGTGGACCATTGTGTTTACAACCCTCTCTGTTGGACTCTGACTCAGAAAGAAAATGGATGGCTCCTTGTTTCCTCTGAGACCTCCATGAAACAGCTGGTTTGTGTTGTGAACACAGAGACAGAGTAGTATCGCTGTCGTGTGCCGGGTTGTGCTGTGCCTCGGGTGAGATCGCTGGCTGTGTGTGTGTGTGCGTGCGTGTTTGTGTGTGTGTGTGTGTGTGTGTAAGTGAGTGCACGCGTTCATCCATGCGTGCCTGTGTGCATATGTGTACATTTGTGTGTGCGCGTGTGTGTGTGTGTGTGTGGTGTCGTGCCTCGTGTGTTGGCAGAGAGGGTGCCACATGAATCAACAGCACGTAGAGTCTGTCTGGAAACAAGGTGATACGGAGTGGAAATAACAAGCATGAAAGAACGAGTTAAGAGGGGCACTCAGGCACAAAGTGTCCAGCGCATCAAAGAGACAGCTTGGCCTTGTAGAAAGGTCATGTTATTCAATAAGGATAGGGACCAGGTGGGGGGGGGAGGGAGGGGTGTGTGTGTGTGTGTGTGTGTGTGTGTGTGTGTGTGTGTGTGTGTGTGTGTGTGTGGTGTGTGTGTGTGTGTGTGTGTGTGAGAGGGAGGGTAAGTACATCTGGGTACACAGCTCTCTGTCAGTTCTCTCAGGGTTCATTATCTTATATCAGGGCTGATAACGTGTCAGAAGTTGGCAGATGACATCTGAATGCTAACATGTTTGAGGGACGGGATCTTTTATCTGTAGTACACCTAGCTCCCCTCTGCTTCCCCCTGCTTTCCTCTGATTCCCCCTGCTTCCCTCTGCCTCCCCCTGCTTTCCTCTGACTCCCTCTGCTTCCCTCCGCTTCCTTCTGCTTTCCTCTGATTTCCTCTGCTTCCCTCTGCTTCCTTCTGCTTTCCTCTGATTCCCACTGCTTCCCTCTGCTTCCTTCTGCTTTCCTCTGATTCCCACTGCTTCCCTCTGCCTCCCCCTGCTTTCCTCTGATTCCCTCTGCTTCCCTCTGCTTCCTTCTGCTTTCCTCTGATTTCCTCTGCTTCCTTCTGCTTCCTTCTGCTGTCCTCTGTAGTAATTCACCTAGCTTTCCTCTGCTTCCCCCTTCTTCTCTCTGCTTCCTTCTGCTGTCCTCTGCCTCCCTCTGCTTCCTTATTCTTCCTTCTGCATCCCTCTGCTTCCTTCTGCTTCCTTCTGCTTCCTTCTGCTTCCTTCTGCTTTCCTCCAATTCCCTCTGCTTCCTTATTCTTCCCTCTGCTTCTCGCTGCTTTCCTCTGCTTCCCTCTGCTCCCTTCTGCTTCCCTCTGCTACCCTCTGCTTCCTTCTGCTTCCTTCTGCTTTCCTCCAATCCCCTCTGCTTCCCTCGGCTTCCTTATGCTTCCATCTGCTGCACTCTGCTTCCCTCTGCTGCCTTCTGCCTCCCTCTGCTCCCTCTGCTTCTTTCTGCTTCCCTCTGCTTTCCTCTGCTGCCTTCTGCTTCCTTCTGCTTCCCTCTACTTCCCTCTGCTACCCTCTGCTTCCTCTGCTTCCTTCTGCTTTCCTCCGATCCCCTCTGCTTCCCTCGGCTTCCTTATGCTTCCATCTGCTGCATTCTGCTTCCCTCTGCTGCCTTCTGCTTCCCTCTGCTGCATTCTGCTTCCTTCTGCTTCCATCTGCTTCCCTCTGCTTCCTCCTGTTTCCTTCTGAATCAACTTCAACAAAATGGGAATGATGAGACTCCAATTACTGTATCCCACCCTGTTTGAGATGAGGCTTCATCAGAGCTTTATTGTATTTATTGCGTCATCTTGTCCACATGTTTGTCTGTATTTTGGTTTGATATGGAAGGTTTGTCTGTAGTTTGGTTTGATCTGGAAGGTTTGTCTGTAGTTTGGTTTGATATGGAAGGTTTGTCTGTATTTTGGTTTGATTTGGAAGGTTTGTCTGTATTTTGGTTTGATATGGAAGGTTTGTCTGTATTTTGGTTTGATATGGAAGGTTTGTCTGTAGTTTGGTTTGATATGGAAGGTTTGTCTGTAGTTTGGTTTGATATGGAAGGTTTGTCTGTATTTTGGTTTGATATGGAAGGTTTGTCTGTATTTTGGTTTGATATGGAAGGTTTGTCTGTAGTTTGGTTTGATATGGAAGGTTTGTCTGTATTTTTGTTTGATATGGAAGGTTTGTCTGTAAAGGGTGAAAAAGGGTGAAAGGAACACTGACTATAAACAGTAACATTGGGCAATCACAGCAATTCAACACCGGTTTACCAATAGAGACATATCAGTCATCTTAGGCAGGAGATCAATAGGAAGTCTGTGTAGCCAATGGAACTGTATTGCCCATATAGTGCTCTTCTTTTGATCAGGGTCCATAAGGCTCTTGCCAAAAGTAGTGCACTAAATAGAGAATAGGGTGCCATTTGGGACACACAGAGACGAATAACTCTGGGTTTGCATGGCTTTAGAAGAGGATGTGGAAGAGCGAGAGGTTGAGGAAGAGCGAGAGGGAGAGGAAGAGGAAGAGGAAGAGGGAGAGGGAGAGGGAGAGGGAGAGGGAGAGGGAGAGGGAGAGGGAGAGGGAGAGGGAGAGAGAGGGAGAGAGGGAGAGGGAGAGGAGAGGAGAAGAGAGGGAGAGGGAGAGGAGAAGAGAGGGAGAGGAAGAGGGAGAAGAGAGGTTGAGGAAGAGGAAGGGGAAGAGGAAGAGGGAGAGGGAGAGGGAAAGGGATATCGTTTTAGTACCAGGGAGACAGACAGCCACGGAGGAGGAGAGGATTAATAAGAGCAGTCCATTTTCTTCACATCTCCCTCACTGCTCAGGAAGGGTGACACATCAAACTAACTATCGCAGCGCAGTATGTAGAGGACTAGAGAGATACTGGAAACTAGAGGAAAAGACAGCCTGTCCATCCTGAGGACTTGACTCATAATGGTCCGTCTCCCTGCCCCCTCACACCCTCCCTCCCACCCGCCCTCCCTCCCCCCGACCCTTCACCTCCGAGTCCTCAGAGTCCAATCAGCCAATCACAGCCGGGTCTGGTCTCATTAGAGCGGTCAGCCAATCAAAAGAGCAGAAAAGGTGGACAAACAGGAAATGGCTGCTGCTGCTGGCCCCATGGTCTGTCGGAACACGATGGTCTGTCAGAACTCCGTCCGAACGATGGAGGGAAGAGGGAGAGAGAGACCAAGGCAAGTGCAGCCAGACAGCTTCTCATTACTGCAGTCATACAGGTTTAGTGGTGGGAGCAGGGCCTTGGTAGAAATGGAAAGTGAAAAATCCCTCACCGTGCAGAGTGTCATGTTCTTCTTCTCTCCCTTCTGTGATAACAGGACCGACCTCCCGCCCGCCCACAAGCCGGCCCCTCCCCCGCCCAAAAAGAAGAGCAGCGATTTGAAGGGCCACTTGACATCCGATGATATCCAGGTAAGCTTCTACTCAGTCCACCAACTCAGTGGTTGTGTCCCGAATGGCTCCCTATTCCCTACACAGTGCACTATGAGCTCTGGGACCCTGGTCAAAAGTAGTGTTCTATATAGGGCATAGGGTGCCATTTGGGACAGATCCCCTTAAGCCTCAGCCTCGCTCCTCTTGATGTGTCTTGTTAGTCTGTCTGTCTGTCTGTCTGTCTGTCTGTCTGTCTGTCTGTCTGTCTGTCTGTCTGTCTGTCTGTCTGTCTGTCTGTCTGTCTGTCTGTCTGTCATTACCTTTCTACTTTCTTTCATTTTCACAAAGGCGTTTCTTAAAGGCAGATTACTCTGATAGTGCCAATTAAAACAAACGTCTTGCAATTTTTTTTTACTGACTGTCTGCACAAAATGGAATAGCAGGCAATGAAAGCCAGACAGACTGTATTGCCTGTTCATGTTGCGTTGTATAGAATACTTATGACTATTATTATTACGAATTCATTTAGAATGATATAAAAGCCCCTTAGATATTCTCTCAGATCCTAACGAAAATGCCCCTTAGATATTCATGTAGAGTCCTCCAATCCTCTGAATGTAATTATTGGCAGAGAGTCACGTCATTGGAAAAAATATTTTTCGATATACTGTAGGACTACCATAGGCGAAATGAGTCTCACTAGTGTTGTGTAATGTGCTGTTAAAAATGGTGTAGGTCTTATTTATTTAAAAAGCATATTGAAGTTAGAAGCAAAAGCCTACAACTATTTTAACACCGTTTCGCGCTGCTCTGAGACAAGCATGGGGACTGGTCTTGATAAATTAATGAGATTTTTATTTTCACTTAATGTCCATTTGGGTATTGGTTAGACAATAATACAAAAATGAGGGTGCAGAAATGTTATGCTCTTACTGTAACCTTTATTTAACTAGGCAAGTCAGTTAAAATGAAGAACAAATTATTATTTACAAGGACAGCCTACTCCTTCCTCCCTGTTGGGAACTGAATCCCGGTCTCCAGAGTGTCCTGCAGGGGATTCTTTAGCTAAATAGCCCAGGCCTGTACTGCTAACCGTCATGTTATACAGCGCCATATTTTCCATTCCATCCTGACAGAGGGTTTTTATTTTTTCGTTTTTCTTGGAACAGATAAACCATTATGTTAATCAAATGAATTAATAACTTCTTTGGGATAGGGGGCGGTATTTTGACGTCCGGATGAAAAGTGTGCCCAAAGTAAACTGCCTGCTACTCAGGCCCAGAAGCTAGGATATGCATATAATTGGTAGATTTGGATAGAAAACACTCTAAAATTTGTAAAACGGTTAAAATAATGTCTGTGAGTATAGCAGTACTGAAATGGCAGGCAAAACTCCGAAGACAAATCATCCCAAAAAAAACAACATTTCATCCTACCACTGATTTCAATGGCTGGCACTTTTATAATAGGGCGAAATCGTGCCCGAGTTCCTAGGGCTTCCACTAGGTGTCAACAGTCTTTATAAAGAGTTCCGGGCTGGTTTTTGGAAAAATGAGCCAGAAATTGTAGTTTTTCTATGTGGCTCCCATTTTCGCTGTAGTGTTTCCAAGCGCATGGAAGAGAGCGCGTTCTTTGGTATTTTTCTCCGGTAAAGACAATAACGATTCTCTGTCATAAATTGTATAGTTTATTTGCGTATTAGGGTACCTATTGTTTGATTATAAACGTTGATTGACCTGCTTGGATAAGTTTATTGGTAACATTTGGGATTCATTTTGTATGCATTTTGAAGGAGGGAAACCGAGTGGATTATTGACTGAAGCGCGTCAGCTAAACTGAGTTTTTATGGATATAAAGAAGGACATTATCGAACAAAATGACCATTTGTAATGTAAGTGGGACCTTTTGGAGTGCCAACAGAAGAATATCTGATATCTCACTGCTTCTCAGTGCAAGAGGCGTCACTGCATTACGTGCTTCAAATCCAGGCTGCATCACATCCGGCCGGGATTGGGAGTCCCATAGGTTGGCGCACAATTGGCCCAGTGTTGTCTGGGTTTGGCCGGGGTAGGCCGTTATTGTAAATAAAAAAAAATTCTTAATTGACTTGCCTAGTTAAATAAAAAAATAATAATATTAATAATAATAAATAATAAATAATAATAAAAAATAAAAAAATTATAGTGCAAGGGGCAGGCAAAAGCTAAGTCAAGACAGGCAAAGAGTCGTAATCCAAATCAGTCAGGCAGGTACAGGACGGCAGGCAGGATCAAGGTCAGGACAAGCAGAAAGGTCAGAACTTGGAAGACTAGGAAAAACAAAAACTAGAGCACAGGAAACACAGGAACACGCCGGTAGGACTTGACAGTACAAGACGAACTGGCAACAGACAAACAGAAAACACAGGTATGATAATAATATAATAGATAACACAATAGATAATGGGGACGAATGGGAGACACCTGCTGGGGGGTGGAGACAAGCACAAGACAGGTGAAACAGATCAGGGTGTGAGAGTACCACCCCTCTAGGGGTGCCACCTGGTGTCCTACCCGGGCACACACCTGGTTGACCAGGGTACCTGCAGCAGAAATCATTGATGAGGGCTGGGACCAGGATGTTCCTAGCAGGGGTCAAATACATTTACTCTAGATCCCCCTTTAACCTGTTCCCTAATGGCTTAAACAGTAGTCTGTATTCTAATCCCCTCCTTAGCCTCTTCTGCAATGGTGTAACCTGTACTCTCAAGGCTAAAACCCACTTCACCATGTTCCCCAATGGCGTAACCAGTACTCCCAACTAAAAAAATGTTTTTGTAACCAGTACTCTGTACTCTAAACACGTCTTTACCCTATTCCCCAATGGCATAACCAGTACTCTGTACTCTAAATCCTGGTTCTACCCTATTCCCCAATGGTGTAACCAGTACTCTGTACTCTAAATCCTGGTTCTACCCTATTCCCCAAATGGTGTAACCAGTACTCTGTACTCTAAACACCTCTTTACCCTATTCCCCAATGGCATAACCAGTACTCCCAACAATTTTTTTTTTGTAACCAGTACTCTGTACTATAAACACCTCTTTACCCTATTCCCCAATGGCGTAACCAGTACTCTGTACTCTAAATCCTGGTTCTACCCTATTCCCCAATGGTGTAACCAGTACTCTGTACTCTAAATCCTGGTTCTACCCTGTTCCCCAATGTTGTAACCAGTACTCTGTACTCTAAATCCTGGTTGTAGCCTATTCCCTACCCTATGCCTTTTCATGTTCCACTTTGTGTCCCTGCTGAGAATATACACATCGTGAGCCAAAGTATTTGGACACCTGCTCGTCAAATATCTAAAATCACGGATATATATAATGGAGTTGGTTCCCTCTGTGCTGCTATAATGGCCTCCTCTTTTGGGAAGTCTTTCAACTAGATGTTTGTACATTGAAGCAGGGACTTGCTTCTATTCAGTCACAATAATACTAGTTATTTTTATTTTTTTAATTAACTAGGCAAGTCAGTTAAGAACAAATTCTTACTTACAATGACAGCCTAGGAACTGCCTTGTTCAGAGGAAGAACAACATATCTTTACCTTGTCAGCTCAGGGATTTGATCTAGCAACCTTTCGGTTACTGGCCCAATGCTCTAACCACTAGACTACCTGCCATGATGGCTGGCACTGATGTTGGGCAATTAGGCCTGGCTCGCAGTCGGCGTTTAATCTCTCAAAGGTTTTCGATGGGGTGGAGGTCAGGGCTCTGTGAAGTCCAGTTAAGTTCTTCCATACCGATCTAGACAAACCGTTTCTGTATGGACCTTGCTCTGTGCACGGTTGGTATTGTCATGTTAAAAAATGAAACGTCCTTTCCCAAACTGTTGCAACAAATTTGGAAGCAGAGAAAATTCTACAATGTTAGAATGTCATTCTATTCTGTAAAGTTAAGATTTCCCTTCCCTGGATCTGGCACTGTCCATTTGGGAATCTCCTGGCATCCACCAAACCCAGATTTGTCCATCGGATTACCAAATGGAGCGAGGAACACAAGCATTTCGCTTCACTCACAATAACATCTGCTAAATACAATATGTGTTTGTGACCAATAGAATTTAATTTGATTTGAAGCGTGATTCATTTCTCTTAGAGAACGCTTTTCCACTTCTCCAGAGTCCAATGACAGCGAGCTTTACGCCACTCTAGCCGACGCTTGTCATTGAGCAAGGTGATCTTAGGCTTGTGTGTGGCTTCTCGGCTATTGAATGGTGCTGATGTTGCTTTCAGAGGCAGTTTGGAACTCGGTAGTGAGTGTTGCAATCGAGAACAGAATGTTTTTATCAGCACTGATCTATACTGTTCTGTATAGATCAGTGATCACTGTTCTGAGCTTGTGAGGCTTACTACTTCACAGCCAATCCGTTGTTGCTTTTAGATATTTCCGCTTCACAATAAAAGCACTTACAGTTGACAGGGGCAGCTCTAGCAGGGCAGAAATTTGACGAATTGACTTGTTGGAAAGGTGGAATCCTGTGACAGTGCCATGTTGAAAGTCACTAAGCTCTTGTTCCTTCTACTGTCACTGCAGTGTGATGGTCCATGTTCCTTCTACTGTCACTGCAGTGTGATGGTCCATGTTCCTTCTACTGTCACTGCAATGTGATGGTCCATGTTCCTTCTACTGTCACTGCAGTGTGATGGTCCATGTTCCTTCTACTGTCACTGCAGTGTGATGGTCCATGTTCCTTCTACTGTCACTGCAGTGTGATGGTCCATGTTCCTTCTACTGTCACTGCAGTGTAATGGTCCATGTCCAAACAACATGGCTATGTTAACTAACCATTTGCAGAGAAACTGCATGTTTATGCTTGACCCTGGCTATATCTGTCCTTGTGATGTTATTTATGGTCTGAGTGTCTATGTCTCTCCTAGTGACTTTATTTACGTTGTCTCCATTCTTTCACCATTCCACTCTGAGGTGTGCGGTGTCTGAGCAGCATCAACATTTTACAAAAGACATTTCATGTTTCTACGAAAGCACCACTTCTGAACAATACGTTTGACAATGACATATTTCAGCGTGATTCCACAGTGCACCGTAAAACAGTGGAGAAACACACTGACTACGTCCCAAATGACACCCTTGTTGCCTGTGTTGTGCACTGCTTTGGATTCTGAGCTGTGGTGTTTCCTGTAGGTGGTTCATCTGGATAAGGGTGAGGACATGCAGAAGCTTCCTCTCCAGCCTCCCTACTACGATATGGCTCCCTCCGAGTCAACCCCTTTCACTGACAAGCCGGTGAGTAGAGCCGCCTTAACCGAGGTGTACAGCTGTATAGGCCAGGTGTTCAGGGTACTGCAGAGCCACGTTGAACAGGTGTATAGGCCAGGTATACAGGGTACTGCAGAGCCACGTTGAACAGGTGTATAGGCCAGGTGTTCAGGGTACTGCAGAGCCACGTTGAACAGGTGTATAGGCCAGGTGTTCAGGGTACTGCAGAGCCACGTTGAACAGGTGTATAAGCCAGATGTTCAGGGTACTGCAGAGCCAGGTTGAACAGGTGTATAGGCCAGGTGTTCAGGGTACTGCAGAGCCACGTTGAACAGGTGTATAAGCCAGGTATACAGGGTACTGCAGAACCACGTTGTACAGCTGTAAAGGCCAGGTGTTCAGAGTACTGCAGAGCCACGTTGTACAGCTGTAAAGGCCAGGTGTTCAGAGTACTGCAGAGCCACGTTGAACAGGTGTATAGGCCAGGTGTTCAGGGTACTGCAGAGCCACGTTGAACAGGTGTTTAGGCCAGGTGTTCAGGGTACTGCAGAGCCACGTTGAACAGGTGTATAGGCCAGGTGTTCAGGGTACTGCAGAGCAAAGTTGAACAGGTGTATAGGCCAGGTGTTCAAGGTACTGCAGAGCCACGTTTAACAGGTGTATGGGCCAGGTATACAGGGTACTGCAGAGCCAGGTTGAACAGGTGCATAAGCAAGGTATACAGGGTACTGCAGAGCCACATTGAACAGGTGTATAAGCCAGGTATACAGGGTACTGCCAGCTTCTACCTTAGCCTCTGGATCTATTCGGCCAGTGTACTGGGGGCTACCTGGCCCAACTCTGCCTCTCTTTGAGCAGGTGTAGTACAGGCCAGGGGGCTGCCTCTCTACCTCTACCTCTACCTCTACCTCTACCTCTACCTCTACCTCTATCTCTACCTCTACCTCTATCTCTACCTCTACCTCTACCTCTACCTCTACCTCTACCTCTATCTCTACCTCTACCTCTATCTCCACCTCTACCTCTACCTCTCCACATCTACTTCTCTACCTCTATCTCTACCTCTATCTCTACCTCTACCTCTACATCTATCTCTACCTATATCTAAACATCTACCTTTACCTCTATCTCTACATCTATCTCTATCTGTATCTAAACATCTACCTTTACCTATATCTCTACGCTACCTCTACCACTATCTCTACCTCTATCTCTACCTATATCTCTATATCTATCTATACCTATATCTAAACATCTACCTTTACCTATATCTCTACCGCTACCTCTACCACTATCTCTACCTCTATCTCTACCTATATCTCTATATCTATCTATACCTATATCTAAACATCTACCTTTACCTATATCTCTACCGCTACCTCTACCACTATCTCTAATCTACATCTACGTCTATACCTCAACATGTACCTCTAACTGTACACATCTACGTCTCAACCTCTATCTCTATATCTACCTCTATCTCTACCTCTATCTCTACCTCTATCTCTACCTCTATCTCTACCTCTACCTCTCTACCTCTCCTCTTACCTCTCTATCTCTACCTCTATCTCTACCCCTACCTTTATCTCTTCCTCTACCTCTCTACCTCTCCTCTCTACCGCTCTACCTCTACCCCTACCCCTAATTCTAAATCATTCTCTATCTCTACCTCTACCTCCATCTCTACCTCTACCTCCATCTCTACCTCTACCTCTCTTGCTACCTATTTACCTCTACCTCTACCCTACCCCTAATTCTACCTCTACCTCTCTACCTCTACCTCTACCTCTATCTCTACCTCTACCTCTCTACCTCTCTATCTCTCTACCTCTATCTCTACCTCTCTACCTCTACCTCTACCTCTACCTCTCTACCTCTCTACCTCTCTACCTCTCTACCTCTCTATCTCTCTACCTCTACCTCTACCTCTATCTCTACCTCTACCTCTCTACCTCTCTATCTCTCTACCTCTACCTCTATCTCTACCTCTACCTCTCTACCTCTACCTCTACCTCTCTACCTCTCTACCTCTACCTCTACCTCTCTACCTCTCTACCTCTACCTCTACCTCTCTACCTCTCTACCTCTCTACCTCTACCTCTATCTCTACCTCTACCTCTACCTCTCTACCTCTCTACCTCTACCTCTCTACCTCTACCTCTATCTCTACCTCTACCTCTCCTCCTATCTCTCTACCTCTACCACTACCCCTAATTCTAAATCGTTCGAAAATCTCTACCTCTACCTCCATCTCTACCTCTACCTCTCTCGCTACCTCTTTACCTCTACCTCTACCCTACCCGTAATTCTAACACTTCCTCTATCTCTACCTCTACCTCCCCACCTCTCTACCTCTACCTCTATGCCTCTACCTCTCTACCTCTCTTCCTTTCTACCTTTCTACCTCTACCTCTCTACCTCTCTACCTCTATCTCTACCTCTACCTCTCTACCTCTCTACCTCTACCTCTATCTCTACCTCTCTACCTCTCTACCTCTCTACCTCTACCTCCCCACCTCTCTACCTCTCTACCTCTCTTCCTTTCTACCTTTCTACCTCTACCTCTCTACCTCTCTACCTCAACCTCTCTACCTCTACCCCAAGTTCTACCTCGTTCTCTCTCTACCTCCACCACCATCTCTACCTCTCTCTCTACCTCTCTACCTCTACCCCTACCCCTAATTCTACCTCTATCTCTCTACCTCTATCTCTCTACCTCTACATATATCTCTACCTCTCTACATATATCTCTACCTCTACGTATATCTCTACCTCTACATATATCTCTACCTCTCTACATATATCTCTACCTCTACGTATATCTCTACCTCTACATATATCTCTACCTCTCTACATATATCTCTACCTCTACGTATATCTCTACCTCTACATATATCTCTACCTCTCTACATATATCTCTACCTCTACATATATCTCTACCTCTACATATCTACCTACTATATCTCTACCTCTACATATATCTCTACCTCTACATATATCTCTACCTCTACGTATATCTCTACCTCTCTACATATATCTCTACCTCTATCTCTGCTTTTAAGTCTCTACCTGTACATCTCTACTTCTACCTCTCTACCTCTAAATCAACCTTTATCTCTACCTCTCTACCTCTACCTCTATCTCTCTAACTATACCTGTACCTCTCTACCTCTACCTCTCTACCTCTATCTCTCTAACTATACCTGTACCTCTCTACCTCTCTACCTCTACCTCTATCTCTCTAACTATACCTGTACCTCTCTACCTCTACCTCTCCAACTATACCTTGACCTCTCTACCTCACCTCTACCTCTCTACCTCTCTACTTATATCTCTACCTCTCTACCTCTCTAACTATACCTTTACCTCTACCTCTACCTCTCTACCTCTCTACTTTTATCTCTACCTCTCTACCTCTCTACCTCTATCTATACCTCTCTATCTCTACCTCTCTACCTCTACCTCTCTACCTCTATCTATACCTCTCTATCTCTACCTCTCTCTCTACCTCTCTACCTCTCTACCTCTATCTATACCTCTCTATCTCTACCTCTCTACCTCTACCTTTCTACCTCTCTAAATATACCTCTACCTCTCTACCTTTACCTCTATCTCTAGCATTTACCCCCTGTAAACCCATCAGCAGCATTTACCCCCTTTAAACCCATCAGCAGCATTCACCTCCTGTAAACCCATCAGCAGCATTTACCTCCTGTAAACCCATCAGCAGCATTCACCTCCTGTAAACCCATCAGCAGCATTTACCTCCTGTAAACCCATCAGCAGCAATTACCTCCTGTAATCCAATCAGCAGCATTTACCTCCTGTAAACCCATCAGCAGCATTTACCTCCTGTAAACCCATCAGCAGCATTTACCTCCTGTAAACCCATCAGCAGCATTTACGTCCTGTAAACCCATCAGCAGCAATTACCTCCTATAAACCCATCAGCAGCAATTACCTCCTGTAAACCCATCAGCAGCATTTACCTCCTGTAAACCCATCAGCAGCATTTACCTCGTGTAAACCCATCAGCAGCAATATCCTCCTGTAAACCCATCAGCAGCATTTACCTCCTGTAAACACACCAGCAGCAAATACCTCCTGTAAACCCATCAGCAGCATTTACCTCCTGTAAACCCATCAGCAGCAATTATCTCTTGCAATCCAATCAGCAGCATTTACCTCCTGTAAACCCATCAGCAGCATTTACCTCCTATAAATCCATTAGCAGCAATTACCTCCTGTAAACCCATCAGCAGCAAGTACCTCCTGTAATCCAATCAGCAGCAATTTCCTCCTGTAAACCCATCAGCAGCATTTACCTCGTGTAAACCCATCAGCAGCAATTTCTTCCTGTAAACCCATCAGCAGCATTTACCTCCTGTAAACACACCAGCAGCAAATACCTCCTGTAAACCAATCATCAGTGATTACCTCCTGTAAATCCATCATTAGCATTTACCTCCTGTAAACCCATCAGCAGCATTTACCTCCTGTAAACCCATTAGCAGCAACTGCCTCCTGTAAACCCATCAGTAGCATTTACCTCCTGTAAACCCATCAGCAGCATTCACCTCCTGGATACCCATCAGCAGCATTTATCCGCTGTAAACCCATCAGCAGCATTTACCTCCTATAAATCGATCAGCAGCATTTACCTCCTGTAAACCCATCAGCAGCATTTACCTCCTGTAAACCCATCAGCAGCATTTACCTCCTGTAAACCTATCAGCAGCATTTACCTCCTGTAAACCCATCAGCAGCAATTACCTCCTGTAAACCCATCAGCAGCATTTATCCGCTGTAAACTCATCAGCAGCATTTACCTCCTGTAAACCCATCAGCAGCATTGACCTCCTGTAAACCCATCAGCAGTGAATGCCTCCTGTAAATCCATCATTAGCATTTACCTCCTGTAAACCCATCAGCAGCATTTACCTCCTATAAATCCATCAGCAGCATTTACCTCCTGTAAACCCATCAGCAGCATTTACCTCCTGTAAACCTATCAGCAGCATTTACCTCCTGTAAATCCATCAGCAGCATTTACCTCCTGTAAACCCATCAGCAGCATTTACAGTACCTTGCAAAAGTATTCACCCCCTTGGCGTTTTTCCTATTTCGTTGCATTACAACCTGTAATATACATTGATTTTCATTTGGATTTCATGTAGTCGACATACACAGAATAGTCCAAATTGGTGAAGTGAAATGAAAAAAAGAACTTGTTTCAAAAAATGTGAAAAAAAAACAATAAAACGGAAAAGGGGTGCGTGCATATGTATTCACCCACTTTGCTATGAAGCCCCTAAATAATAAATAATATCTGGTGCAACCAATTACCTTCTTAAGTCACATAATTAGTTAAATAAAGTCCACCTGTGTGCAATCTAAGTGTCACATGATCTGTCACATGATCTCAGTATATATACACCTGTTCTGAAAGGCCCCAGAGTCTTCAACACACTAAGCAAGGGGCACCACCAAGCAAGCAACACCAGGAAGACCAAGGAGCTCTCCAAACAGGTCAGGGACAAAGCTCTGGAGAAGTACAGATCAGGGTTGGGTTATAAAAAAATATCCGAAACTTTGAACATCCCAAAACTCACAGACCAGGCAAGGAGGGAATTAATCAGAGAGACAACAAAGAGACCAAAGATAACCCTGAAGGAGCTACAAAGTTCCACAGGGGAGATTGGAGTATCTGTCCATGGGAACACTTTAAGCCCTACACTCCACAGAGCTGGGCTTTACGGAAGAGTGGCCAGAAAAAAGCCATTGCTTAAAGAAACAAATAAGCAAACACGATTGGTGTTCCCCAAAAGGCATGTGGGAGACTCCCAAAAAATATGGAAGAAGGTACTCAGATCAGATGAGACTAAAATTGAGCATTTTGGCCATCAAGCACAACGCTATGTCTGGCGCAAACCCAACACCTCCTCATCACCCCGAGTGCACCATCCCCACTGTGAAGCATGGTGGTAGCAGCATCATACTGTGGGCATGTTTTTCATCGACAGTTACTGGGAAACTGGTCATGATGAATGATGGATGGCACTAAATACAGGGACATTCTTGAGGGAAACCTGTTTCAGTCTTCCAGAGATTTGAAAATGGGATGGAGGTTCACCTTCCAGCAGGACAATGACCCTAAGCATACTGTTGCTGCAACACTTAAGTAGTTTAAGGGGAAACATTTAAATGTCTTGGAATGGCCTAGTCAAAGCCCAGACCTCAATCCAATTGAGAATCTGTGGTATGACTTAAAGATTGCTGTACACCAGCAGAACCCATCCAACTTGAAGGAGCTGGAGCAGTTTTGCCTTGAGGAATGGGCAAAAATCCCCGTGGCTAGATGTGCCAAGTTTATAGAGACATACCGCAAGAGACTTGCAGTTGTAATTTCTGCAAAAGGTGTCTCTACAAAGTCTCTGCTAGGTAAAGCCCCATCTTATCTCAGCTCACTGGTCACCATAGCAACACCCACCTGTAGCACGCACTCCAGGCGTATTTCACTGGTCATCCCCAAAGCCAACACTTCCATTGGCTGCCTTTCCTTCCACTTCTCTGCTGCCAATGACTGGAACGAATTGCAAAAATCATATATATCTCCCTCTCTAACTCTGATTATTCGGGTTTGGTGTCCCTTCCACGGAATGGTTGAGCTAACATAGGCTAAGGCAATTAGCATGAGGTTGTAAGTGACAAGAAAATTTCCCAGGACATTATCTGATATTCGCAGAAAGCTTAAATTCTTGTTAATCTAAGTGCACTGTCCAATTTACAGTAGCTATTACAGTGAAAGAATACCATGCTATTGTTTGAGTAGAGTGCACAATTTTGAACATGAAAAGTTACTAATAAACAAATTAGGCACATTTGGGCAGTCTTGATACAACATTTTTAACATGATTGCAATGGTTCATTGGATCAGTCTAAAACTTTGTACATATACTGATGCCATCTAGTGGCCAAAATCTAAATTGCACCTGGGCTGGAATAATACATTATGGCTTTTCTCTTGCATTTCAAAGATGTGGTACAAAAAATTACAAAAGAACGGTTGGTTTTGTCTTTGTTTTATCTTTTACCAGATTTATTGTGTTATTTTCGACCACATTCCTTTCACATTTCCATAAACTTCAAAGTGTTTCCTTTCAAATGATACCAAGAATATGCATATCCTTGCTTCAGGGCCTGAGCTACAGGCAGTTAGATTTGGGTATAGCTCACTGAGTGTCACTGTTGACTATCAAGTGTTTGTCTTGTAGTCAGTGTCAACTGCAAGCTAGCTGGGGTGTTTTGGCTCTGCGAAACACACACACACACACGCACACGCACACGCACACGCACACACACACATTCACAAACAGACACACACGCTTGTATGCATGCATGCAGATGCACACACAAACACACACGCACCCACACACACAAGCAGGCACACACACACACGCATAAGCAGGCAGGCACACACACACACACACACACACACACACACACACACACACACACACACACACACACACACACACACACACACACACAGACTTCCCAGAAAATGTGTGCCAGTGTGAGGTTCATTGTTTGTTAACTTGTCACAAAGTTTAACAATGTCTATGGCTTGATGTTCAATATAAATGTCATGTTTTCCACCCTGGATTGCTTGACAGCGTGGCTTTTTTAGGCTTGGTCTGCCTGATCACAAGATTATGCCAGAGGTTTGTGTTGTCACCAGGCTTTAAGTTATTCACAAAGTTTGCACAAAAGCATGACTCACAGATTGAATTATAGATGTTCAAACTGATGTGTCAAAACGCTGTCAAAGTAGCATGCATGCAGTGAACCATATGCTACAGTGACACTGCACACAGATTAAAACAACATGTCTGGAGGGGAGATGCGAGAGAAGCAGTCATCGTTTTCATCTATCCCTTTCTGTTTAGCTGCTTGGTAATGTGGAAAATCCCTAGCTCAGGTCTGGAACCTATAATTCATTAAACAAATCGGCATGTTTTTTTTGTTTTCTACCCTGTTTCTCCTTTACAGCAGGGTACACATATAGACTATAAACTGACTACGTTGGTCAAATAGTGTAGTCAACACACAATCTAACTACAGTTGGTCAAAGAGTGTAGTCATCACACAATCTAACCACAGTGGTCAAAGAGTGTAGTCAACACACAATCTAACTACAGTGGTCAAATAGTGTAGTCAACACACATTCTAAGGTCTATTTTGGACCCAGTAATACCTGTTATAAACTACTGTATGTAATCCCAGTAATACCTGTTATAAACTACTGTAATCCCAGTAATACCTGTTATAAACTACTGTAATCCCAGTAATACCTGTTATAAACTACTGTAATCCCAGTAATACCTGTTATAAACAACTGTATGTAATCCCAGTAAAACCTGTTATAAACTACTGTAATCCCAGTAATACCTGTTATAAACTACTGTAATCCCAGTAATACCTGTTATAAACAACTGTATGTAATCCCAGTAATACCTGTTATAAACTACTGTAATCCCAGTAATACCTGTTATAAACTACTGTAATCCCAGTAATACCTGTTATAAACTACTGTATGTAATCCCAGTATTACCTGTTATAAACTACTGTAATCCCAGTAATACCTGTTATAAACTACTGTATGTAATCCCAGTAATACCTGTTATAAACTACTGTATGTAATCCCAGTAATACCTGTTATAAACTACTGTAATCCCAGTAATACCTGTTATAAACTACTGTATGTAATCCCAGTAATACCTGTTATAAACTACTGTAATCCCACTAATACCTGTTATAAACTACTGTAATCCCAGTAATACCTGTTATAAACTACTGTAATCCCAGTAATACCTGTTATAAACTACTGTATGTAATCCCAGTAATACCTGTTATAAACTACTGTAATCCCAGTAATACCTGTTATAAACTACCGTATGTAATCCCAGTAATACCTGTTATAAACTCCTGTAATCCCAGTAATAGCTGTTATAAACTCCTGTAATCCCAGTAATACCTGTTATAAACTACTGTAATCCCAGTAATACCTGTTATAAACTACTGTAATCCCAGTAATACCTGTTATAAACTGCTGTAATCCCAGTAATAGCTGTTATAAAGTACTGCTAGTGGATACAAATGAAAACGGCATGATCCCTCTTAGGCCTCACTCTCCCCTATCTGAGATATCTACTGCAGCCCTCATCCTCCACATGCAACACCCATTTTTTTGCCACTCACAATCTGTTGAAGGTCCCCAAAGCACACAAATCCCTGTGTCGCTCCTCTTTTCAGTTCGCTGCAGCTAGCGACTGGAACGAGCTGCAACAAAGACTCAAACTGGACAGTTTTATCTCCATCTCTTCATTCAAAGACTCAATCATGGACACTCTTACTGACAGTTGTGGCTGCTTTGCGTGATGTATTGTTATCTCTACCTTCTTGCCCTTTGTGCTGTTGTCTGTGCCCAATAATGTTTGTACCATGTTTTGTGCTGCTACCATGTTGTGTTGATACCATGTTGTTGTCATGTTGTGTTGCTACCATGCTGTGTTGTCATGTGTTGCTGCCTTGCTATGTTGTTGTCTTAGGTCTCTCTCTATGTAGTGTTGTGCTGTCTCTCTTGTCGTGATATGTGTTTTTCCTATATATTTTTTATTTTATTTTATTTTTTATCCTAGCCCCCGTCCCCACAGGAGGCCTTTTGCCTTTCGGTAGGCCGTCGTTGTAAATAAGAATTTGTTCCTAACTGACTTGCCTAGTTAAATAAAGGTTAAATAACGGTTAAATAAAAGTTAAATACAATCAAATAAAACATTTGCCGCATCAGTGAGACATCACATGTTTAAAGCCCATCAGCTCTGCAGGGCATCTGTCATGTCGTCTGTCTACCTGACGATGCTGGGGAACGATAAACCATCCACTCCCGTCAGCCCAGGAAGTTTAGCATGGGGAGGAAGTACACTCCTTGTCTGTAGTAAGGGGTGGATTCACACAGGGAGAGCGAGAGAGAAGGAGGGTTCATCTCCCCTGTACAAACCGCCTTCAGGCCCTCTCACTGAGTGCACAGTCTACGTTAGTCAAGTGAATTTGTCACTAAAATCAGAAAGATCCACTGTCTCATATTCCTTCGTCAGAGTTCAGTTCTTCATGTTCGTCATTTGGGGAATCAAATACCAGAATGTTTCAGAAGGGTGAGTCATGTTCTGACTGCTGAAGGGTTGCCGGGCATAAGAAACTACAGTATCAGAATGTGTTTTTATTCACTTTCATTCACAGTTATTTTCTCTTAAAGATCAGTCTTCACCACATTCTGCATCTGAGGAAGGACCTTTCGTATTTCTCCCCGTACTCCTAAACATTAAATATTAACCCCATCCTGACTAATTACTGACGCCACACTTTAAACCACTCTCATCATTTTTTCAATGATCTGTCAAGCATAACCTAATTACTATCACTTCACCCTGTGAATAACCAATTCTCCTCGCTGATAATGAAGGGGGAAAGAAGAAGAAAAGTTATTCTCAAAACTCTGGGAAAGTCACACTTGATGGTCTGTCTGTCTGTCTGTCTGTCTGTCTGTCTGTCTGTCTGTCTGTCTGTCTGTCTGTCTGTCTGTCTGTCTGTCTGTCTGTCTGTCTGTCTGTCTGTCTGTCTGTCTGTCTTTTACACAACACGCAGGACACAACCTCACATCAACGTGACATCACGGGGATTTAGGAAAACTCATTGGTTAAAGAGAAGGGCCCTAGTGCTATTAGCAATATTTCTAATGAAAAAGTCAGAGCCTAATCAGAAGGCTTTGCTGGGGACTACGTGCTCAGTCTCCGAGGGGTCGTCATGCAGCTCCCAATAGGCTAGGTGATGGCGTACCCAGGGTTGTACTTGTTCCACTGCTGTTTTTAGTTGTCCCAGTTTTGCCCTATTCACTTCTGTTGTCACAGAAAGGGTAGAGCTGACTGAACAGAACAGCCAGGTGGTAAAGGGTAGAGCTGACTGAACAGAACAGCCAGGTGGTTTTATAAAGGGTAGAGCTGACTGAACAGAACAGCCAGGTGGTTTTATAAAGGGTAGAGCTGACTGAACAGAACAGCCAGGTGGTAAAGGGTAGAGCTGACTGAACAGAACAGCCAGGTGGTTTTAGATTCAGGGAAGAAAGGATCTTTAACAGGCAGTACATAACGTGTAAACATAGTAACAGATACCCACTGACTGCGTGAGGCAGGAAACCAGATCAAATACTTGGTTTTACCAATGAACGTCAGTTCTCCCTGGGAAGGTCTCATCCTGCTCTCCTTAATCTCATCCCTGGGCGTCACGGTGACAGCAGCATATTTACCTTAACCCCCCCTCCCTATTTTGCATTTTCTTCGTCAACAACCAACAATTTCCCACTCTCTCTCTTTGTCAACAACCAACACCGCTCAGCCTTTCCCTCATTACCATTTTCCCTGGAGACAGACGGATCATTTTGGATCCCAAATGGCACCCTATTCGCTATATGGTGCACTTCTGTTGACCAGATCCTTATGGACCCTGGTCAAAAGTTGTGCACTGTGTCGGAATTGAATATCATTTGAGACACAGACGAAGACCACCTTCTCCAATCAATCACGTTCACTCAGCTTATTCTTCGGCTTTCTGTTTAATTGAAACAATACTACATGCAAATGATGTTGTGGGGTAGACCACAAGGCAATGTGGGGTTCCATGGGGGCGTGTTTCACCCACTCATGACGCGAGGCAAGCAGAGGAGAAGATCTCAATTGTATACTCCTGGCATCCTCTCCTTCCTCGTCTTCTTCTCAAAAACCCTTTGTAGGAGAAGGTCAGATGGGAAGGACCAATGAGTTTTGACAAGAAGACGAGGGGAGAGGACGCAAAGAGTATACAATCAAGATCTTCCCTGTGTCATTCTAGAAGTCATAGATATGGAGTTCAGTCTTCTTCTGCTCTCTTCCTGATGTTTGGGGAACAATGTAATTCATCACCTAATTTTTCTTACCTCTGATTCCTTCATCTCTGGCTTTTTGAATTCTTTGGTTTCATGAGAGTCTTACCACTTGGTATCAACATAACTATTACATGAATTTATTGTTTGATTTCACACCCACAAGACACAATCAACACATCTTGACACCCACAGGAGACAATCAAACATCTTGTCTTACGACAGTCTTGCTAACATGGGCCAAGGAAATCAAAATGTCCAAGTTGTTTTGTGAAATAATGCTGTTCATGACTTCTTTACGTCTGTGTCTCCTGTCTCATCTCTGCATCTGTATTTTTCTATATGTGTGTTTAATGTCTAGGAGTGCCTTTAGTCTGGGTTTATACCTATATGTGTGTTTAATGTCTAGGAGTGCCTTTAGTCTGGGTTTATACCTATATGTGTGTTTAAAGTCTAGGAGTGCCTTTAGGCTGGGTTTATACCTGTCTAATACAGTATTTTCAGGATGCTGTCTGTATCCGTCTGTAGGATGGGAACATTTCGGGAACTTTCCCAAAATTACCAGGTTTTTCCAGAAATCCAACTTGGAGGATTTCGTATTTTTTTGTTTATTCCCTCCTGATTTCCCAAATCTTCTAACTGAAATTTCTGGAAAACCTTGGATTTGCAGATGCAAAAATACTAGAATTTTCAAACCCTAGGTGTCTGTCATTTGTTTTCTGTCTAATGTCTCTGATCAGTTTTGTTATTTCTGTCTTTGGTTTTCTGTCTAATGTCTCTGATCAGTGTTGTTCTTTCTGTCTTTGGTCTAGTTTTCTGTCTAATGTCTCTAACTGTCATTTTATTTGTGTACTGCCTCTTCCTGTCCTTTGGTCTGTCAATAAGTAAGTCTTCTGTTTTAATGGCTCCTCTTCATCTCTGTCACGTCTCCTCTCCTCATAATTTATGTGTTCTCTGTCTGTATCATGCTGTTATGTTTAGCCTCATTGTCATCTCTGTTTGTGTTTAGATCCATTTGGCCCGTTCGTAACAGCTTTCGTGAATACACAAACTAGTTTATCTATGTTATCATAGAACCCTCTCTCTCATTATCATAGAACCCTCTCTCTCATTATCATATAACCCTGTCTCTCATTATCATAGAACCCTCTCTCTCATTATCATAGAACCCTCTCTCTCTCTCTCTCTCTCTCTCTCTCTCTCTGTGTCACTCTCTCTCTCGCTCTCTCTCTCTCTGTGTCACTCTCTCTCTCTATCTCTGTCACTCTCTCTCTCTCGCTCTCTCTCTCTCTCTCTCTCTCTCTGTGTGTGTCAGTCTCTTGCTATCTCTGTCTCTCTCTCTCTCTCTCTCGCTCTCTCTCTCTCTATATCTCTCTCTCTCTATATCTCTCTCTCTCTCTGTGTGTGTGTCAGTCTCTCGCTATCTCTGTCACTCTCTCTCTCTCTTGCTCTCTCACTCTCTCGCTCTCTAGCTCTCTGCCACCTCTTTCACTGTCTCTCCCCCCCTCTCATTCCTCACTCTCCTCACACTCCTCTCGCCTCTCTTGTCTCCAGAACTCTGACCACAAGGACTGTGATGTCCAGTATGCGGAGCTGGATACTGCGGCTCTGGCCTCCTCTCCCAGCCCACGAAGCTCAGTTCAAACTGCCGGGGACCTTGTCGAGTATGCAACCATCCAGTCTAGCTCCCACTAGCGCATGCCATTATAGGCCTTTTCCCTCCGATTCTGGCCTCAAGGTACACAGACTGGTGCACTCTCCTCTCCCATCCTTCCATCTCCCACTGCCTCCCTCACTCTGACACAAAGCACAGAGCACCCTTTATGTTGCCTTGCACCTCTATTCTTTTCCCTCTTGTTTCTTGGTCTGCTTTTGTTTCATCCATGACTGAGTTCCCTATAGTTTGATGTAGGTAGACATTGTTCCAGATAGTTTGTTAGACATTGTTCCAGGTAGTTTGTTAGACATTGTTCCAGGTAGTTTGTTAGACATTGTTCCAGGTTGTTTGATGGAAATAGATATTGTTCCAGATAGATCCTGGCCGTCGTTGATATGTGAGAATAAAAAATCTCCAGAAGTGTCTGAGTCAGTGTTCGAGTCAAGGACAGGAAGTTGCATAGAAAGACAAAGGTCAAGTTTTTCATGTTTTATTTTAGTTCAACTTTTTTTTTATACAAGTAAGTCAGTTAAAACCCCTTAAGGTCAATGTCTGCGCCTCCGAGGAAATCTAATTAGCATAATACAAAAATCCCCATACAAATCAGTACATTTAAACTAGACAGATATCTGTTATTTAATTGGATGTGTCTCAATCCACCACAACTGCCTATGGAACACTTCCACAACTGCCTCTGGAACACTTCCACATCCGCCTATGGAACACTTCCACATCTGCCTGTGGAACACTTCCACATCCACCTATGGAACACTTCCACATCTGCCTGTGGAACACTTCCACATCTGCCTGTGGAACACTTCCACATCCGCCTATGTAACACTTCCACAACTGCCTGTGGAACACTTCCACATCCGCCTATGGAACACTTCCACATCTGCCTGTGGAACACTTCCACATCCACCTATGTAACACTTCCACAACTGCCTGTGGAACACTTCCACAACTGCCTGTGGAACACTTCCACATCCGCCTGTGGAACACTTCCACAACTGCCTGTGGAACACTTCCACATCCGCCTGTGGAACACTTCCACATCCGCCTGTGGAACACTTCCACATCTGCCTGTGGAACACTTCCACAACTGCCTGTGGAACACTTCCACATCCACCTATGTAACACTTCCACATCTGCGGTACAAGGTGACAGAGCTAGAGCTGTGTTTGTCAGACCATGAGACATCCCGAAAATCGATCTTCTCACAAAAAATTGTCTGTAGCGTTCGATCGGTTTAGCCTACAAAGTATTATGCCCCCTCTATGGAAAGATGAGATTTTCAAGAACACACACATGTTTTGCTCTAAGATGCCCACAGGTCTCACAAGACTCGTCTTAAGGGCCCGCGGTTCCAGTTGAAAAATATGAATGTAAGTATGTATGGAGACTATGTAGTGATAAAAGTAAGGGGTTAATACATGTAACAAAATAAATCCTGATCTTTCTTCTATCTCTCAGACACTTCAGAACAAATTTTTTTGGGGGGACTATCTGTTGTTCCATGGAGTGAATCTGTATTCAATGCATTTGATGATCTAAGGCCAAATATATTTTTTTCACCCAGCTTAGTCAAGGCCTAGTGAACTAACTCATCAACATGCTTTTTTTGAAAGATAGCTTTTCATAATTCCAGATACTCATATATTTATAAGTAGGGACATGATCAACGAGGGCACCTTCCAAAGTATATACAAGTTATCAGATACATTTATATGCGAGTTGGAAAAATAACATAAACTTGGTTTTACCTGCATTAAGTACCAATTTCAATTCAAGTAAGTTTTTCTGCAGGGAAATAAAGGCTGATTGAAGTTCTGACAGCGCCTGATCAGCTCTTGGGGAAATAGCATGCACCGCAGTTTCATCTGCACCACAGGGGAACCTTTTTATGATTTAGATTTTTAACCGGACCAAGAATGGATCCCTGTGGGACACCTTTTGTTATGTCCACAAAACCTGATTTAACACCATCAGTACATACAAATAAACAATTTAGACTTTATATTGTCAACATTTCAGCTGCAAGTTGATTTAACAAACAAATCACTGACATAAAACCACACATATGGCATGTCAACAGCAGTCAAGGGTATCTCCCAGGAATTTAAAACCATTTTTTGCTACTGACAAACACATATAATAACTGTCACACTAATATACACCACTCCAAAGGCACCATCATATTCAACCCATTTCACACATTGTTTATTGATTCATTTTTTACTTCAGTTGAATTTTTGTAAATACTTTCTTAACACTTGTTTTCTTAAAACTGTATTGTTGGTTAAGGGCTTGTAAGTAAGCATTTCACTGTAAGGTCTACACCTGTTGTATTCGGCGAATGTGACCAATACAATTTGATTTCATTTAATAAGCTATTGGACCAAACCATAGAAAACAACTATAACATATACTGCACATAGCAACTAAAATGGCTGTAATAATACCTAGTATCCTATGTGAGGTTGCTCTGACCTAAACCCTGGCTGCAACCTTGGGGCCCATAGGGCTCTGGTCAAAAGTAGTGCTCTATATAGGGAATAGGGAACTATTTGGAAAACAGGCCATATCATGTAGAGCAGTATTCTCCATCCTCCTGGAGAAGGTTTCTGACTTGTCTTGTTTTTGATTCGCTCTGAGGATGTATCTGTGTCTATGTAGAAGCATTGAAGTTGAGTGCCCATTGTTTTCTAACTATAGAGAGGTTGTGCTGGTGTTGTGGTTTGGTTGCATGCCAGTCAGTCTACTGCATGGGTATGTTGAAGGCATGTGTGGAAACGTTTCTGTGAAAACTGTGATCATTTGTAATTGCAATAGAAGACATTTTGGGTGCGTCAAAAGGGGCTTTACAGATTCTACCGACACTCTTTCAGAATATGCAGAGAACCTGTAATAGGTGTAGCAGGAGTCAGGCGCAGGACAGCAGAGATGAGTAATACACGTCATTTTACTCAAGATATACAAAATCCAACACGAATAAACCTAGCCCACAATACGGTCTGTAATTACAACAAACAATCACTCACAAACAAAACATGTGGGAACAGAGGGTTAAATAATGAACAAGTAATTGGGGAATTGAAACCAGGTGTGTAAAAACCAAAGACAAAACAAATAAAAAATGAAAAGTGGATCGGCGGTGGCTAGAAGGCCGGTGACGTCGTCTGCCGAACGCCGCCCGAACGAGGAGAGGGACCGACTTCGGTGGAAGTCGTGACAGAACCATTCTTAGTGTGGTTTAAAAGTCAATTCATATGTTTCAAAATACAGTCAACTATAGTAGAGATTACAGGTAATTATTCCCAATAAATTAGTCCTAAAATTACATCTAAATACTAACTCTACTTAAATGAGTCCTAAAATAGGTTCTTTAGAGAGTTGACTTGTTACATTGAGATTCATGGCCAAGTTATGTTACGTTTTTGTTCCATTTGAATGTTTATTTTTAATATACATGTATACTGTTCAATCACTTTGAAAATGTTGTTCCAGCCTTTCAATACTGATGTCCCTGACTTCAGAAATCATTGGGTATGGACAGGATTAAAGTGCTATACTGGCTGATTGACAAAATGAAATATTATTTTCAAATTCTGACTGACATCCTCACAGGTATCTGAATATGATTAATTATCTCGCTGTGGAGATTTAAGTATATTTACAGCAAGGTTATTAGGGGGTTATCTCTCACTAGACAGCTTGCAGCACAGTCTATGCCTTAAGACACAAATACTTAATGTAACAGTGTAGGTTCCGTCCCTCTCTTCGCCCCAACCCGGGCTCGAACCAGGGACCCTTGCACACATCAACAACTGACACCCACCGAAGCATCGTTACCCATCGCGCCACAAGTTAATAGTTAATTTACCAACTAGTATAAAGACATCTCTTCAATAGTTAATTTACCCACTTGTCACGTCCTGACCATAGTAAGCTGTTATTTTCTATGGAAAAGTATGTCAAGGCATGACAGGGAGGTTTCCTAGTTTAGTTTTTCTATGTTGTCATGTTCTAGTTTTGTATTTCTATTTTGGGTTTTGTTTGGGATGATCTCCAGTTAGAGGCAGCTGGTCCTCGTTGTCTCTAATTAGAGATGAAACTTAAGTAGGGTTTTTTTTCTACCTGGGTTTGTGGGAGATTGATTTTGAGTAGGTGTGTTTGTCTAACTCTGCGTCACGGTTTGTTGTTTTGTTCGTTAAATTTATTTTGCATGTATCGCATAGTTTGACAGTGAAAATAAAATGTGGAACGACACACACGCTGCACTTTGGTCCGCTCCTTCCTATGACAACCGTGACACCACTAGTTTAAAGACATCTCTGCAATAGTTATTTTTCCCACTAGTTTAATTAAAGACATCTCTTCAATAGTTAATTTACCCACTAGTTTAAAGACATCTCTTCACCCAATAAATATTTAATTTACCAACTACTGTAAAGACTGTCTCTTCTCCCCTGAAAGAGTTAATTTTCCCAGTAGTGTAAATACAATATTTTCTCCTCTGAAATAGTTAATTTACCCACTTTTACCCACTAGTGTAAAGACCATCTCTTCTCCCCTGAAATATAATAGCGAAACACGTCGCTCCAGGGTATTGACTCTCTGAGCCAGACTCTGTTAAAACAAGCAATTAATATCCCTGCTCGCTCTCAGAGGACCTCCCACTGCTGCATGGCCATTTTCACTCCCATTCTTGGAAAGGGACGGAATTAAATCCTGCATTACAATGACTAAATCAAAATGGAACCCTATTCCCTACATAGTGCACTACTTTTGACCCGGGCCCATGGAACCCTATTCCCTATATAGTGCACTAATTTAGACCAGAGCCCATGGCACCTTATTCCCTATATAGTGCACTACCTTAGACCAGAGCCCATGGCACCTTATTCCCTATATAGCGCACTACCTTAGACCAGAGCCCATGGAACCCTATTCACTATATAGTGCACTACCTTTGACCAGAGCCTAAAGTAGTGCACTATATGGGGAAAATGGGGTCATTTGAGAAGAACACAATGTCAGTAAAACGTAATTTCCTCCTTCGTGTTGTATCAACACAGTGTTGGGCCCAGGGAGAGACATGTCAACCTGATGAATAGGGTCTTTACCTTTTACGAATGAACCTTTCACTGATGTACTTAATGATGAAGATGAATCAAAAGTCTCTCTGTCTGTCTGATGTAGCGTCATAAGGTGTCCAGTACACAGCAGTCCAAATATTTTATAATGCAAAAGGTGCAAGAAAATGGTCCAAAATGATGTCCGTTATGTTTTGTTGGAGTAAGAGAAATGACAGACACATTCACAGATTCGTTCAACTACATTAATACTGACAGTTGGCCTGCAGATGGGTTCCATTTTATAGTTGTTGTGAAGCGCTAATAGTGTTTTTTTTTTAGGCACACAGTCAAATAGATATATATATATTTTTGTCAATGGTATTTATTGTGATATTGATAGTTTGACAGGGAGACGTAAAATAAAAAATGTCACGTCGAACTTTTACAATTTTCATTAGACATTTATTTCAAAAAGAGTTAATTCATGTGAGATATTCATAAGGTTGTCAAGTGATGCTTCCTCTCCAGTTATCATTGAATTGTACAGCTTAATGGAAGAGTTTGTGTCAGTATGACTCCATCTTTTTGAAGACATTGTGTTTTTCTTACTGGCACCGTGGGAGGCTTGGCATCCGGAGTAGGAGGACATTTTCTAGGAGACATTCAGGCGTAAATGGATTTCCTGGTGAAAGGGAGTAGAGTGAGGAGGGAAATATATCTGTATTATTAACAAAACACGATGAACAAGAACAAGTTTAACTTTCAGAAGCACAGGATTCCTTTGGCCTTTTTGTACGCATCTCAGTCTGTGGATATTTTTTATTTTTTTATTTTTATTTTTTTACAGAGTTCATTGTGGATGTTATATGTGAGTAATTCAATTCGTTTTTTTTTAAATGGATTTCAGACTAAGCTTGTGTGAGTGAATATCTCAGTGTGGTAATCCGTCTCAGTATGCCTTCGTAGAAAGCTGAGGGCTGAGTGCTTTGAGTCAGAACGCTATGAGCCAGTCTCACCAGAGTCCAAAATGGCACCGTATTCTTTGATTCTTGCACTAGTTTTGACCAAAGCACTATGGGTCAATAGGGTACCATTTGAGATGCACCCCCTTCTAAAGGAAATCACTACAGTTGCTCTCTGTCGAGACGTGATGTTGTTGGTAACAGTACAGTTACATTATGAAAATATATCAAATAATGTACCCTTACGCAGTAAAGAATTAAAGGTCAGAACGTGTAAAATGATGTAGCTTTACACAGTAAAGACTTAAAGGTAAGTATGTGTCAGGTGACATATTGGTATTGCCAGTAGTAAGACAGGCTTTATGTTACACAATGGTCCAAAAACACTTGTCACATGCTGGGGATTTCATTAAACAGATCTTGGTCTAACCTGATGGTCCAAAAACACTTGTCACATGCTGGGGATTTCATTAAACAGATCTTGGTCTGTCATTAATCACTGACCTTATCTTTGGGTTGGTTGTCTCGCCCTGCACGTGTCTGAAACGGAGATAGAGTTTGTATGCGATGTGACCACATCAGTGACTTTGCCAGTACGACTGTGAATCAAATGGCACCTTAATCCTTATGTAGTGCAGCACTTTTGACTAGAGCCCTCGACACAAACTTTATCAACCATTAAATTATTTACAACAAATGTACGGTTCAGCAACTTCAAAATCAGGAACCAGAAACCAAGATAGCTCAGATTTTCATATATCCCGGATGTCCCTCAGGGTCAGGACATATTGGACACGTTTATGGAGTCAGGTTTACAATTCGGGTTTATCATATTGTTATGTTGTCAATTTCATAAAATAATTATGGTGTCAGGTTCATCATATAGTTATGGTGTCAGGTTTATCATGGTGTCCGGTTCATCATGGTGTCAGGTTCATCATGGTGTCAGGTTCATCATGGTGCCAGGTTTATCATGGTGTCAGGTTCATCATATAGTTATGGTGTCAGGTTTATCATGGTGTCAGGTTTATCATGGTGTCAGGTTTGTCATGGTGTCAGGTTTGTCATGGTGTCAGGTTTGTCATGGTGTCAGGTTTATCATGGTGTCAGGTTTATCATATAGTTATGGTGTCAGGTTTATCATGGTGTCAGGTTTATCATGGTGTCAGGTTCGTCATGGTGTCAGGTTTATCATGGTGTCAGGTTTATCATATAGTTATGGTGTCAGGTTCATCATGGTGTCAGGTTCATCATGGTGTCAGGTTCATCATGGTGTCAGGTTCATCATGGTGTCAGGTTCATCATGGTGTCAGGTTCATCATGGTGTCAGGTTTATCATGGTGTCAGGTTTATCATATAGTTATGGTGTCAGGTTTATCATTGTCAGGCTGTTGTATTGCTCCCAACCCGTCTTGGCTGAATGCCAACTCTAGCACGGCACCGGCACCGAGTGCACCGGGCTGTAGATACGCACTGGCGCCACAGTGCGTATCTACAGCATAACTTGGTTCTTGCTCGATCACTCGCTCCCCACAGTAAGCACGGGGAGTTGGCTCAGGTCTCCAACCTGACTGAGCAACACTCCCCGTGTGCCCCCTCTCGCACTTGCCTGTCCGTTGGTATCGTGCCTCCACCTGCTTCCCTGGCAGGCTATTATATCGCTCCAATACCTGTTCCCAAGTCCAGTCTATCCTTTCCCCCAACTCCTCCAGCGACCAGGATGCCATCTCCTCCCGGGCACGCTGCTTAATCCAATCCTCCTGCTACTCCCTTCCACGCTGCTTGGTCTTTCGGTGGTGGGTGATTCTGTCACGGCTGTGATAAGGAGCGGACCAAGATGCAGCGTTTGTGTTCCACATATTTATTATATTCGTGAAACGTAATGCAAATACAGAAAACTTGAAATACCAAAACAACAAACCGTGACGCAGAGATGGGGGGAAAAAACACACTACTCAAAAGATAATCACCCACAAACAACATGAAGAAACACCCATACTAATTTTGACCTCCAATTAGAGGCAACGAGAACCAGCTGCCTCCAATTGGAGGTCAACCCAATAAACCCCAACATAGAAATAGACAAACTAGAACAACAACATAGAAATAGAAAACATAGAACACAAAAACACATCAACACCCCCTGTCACGCCCTGACCACTCTACCATAGAAAATAACAACTTATTATGGTCAGGAGGTGACAATCATATAGTCATGGTGTCAGGTTTATCATATAGATATGGTGTCAGGTTCATCAAGATGTCAGGTTTATCATGGTGTCAGGTTCATCATATAGTTATGGTGTCAGGTTCATCATATAGTTATGGTGTCAGGTTCATCAAGGTGTCAGGTTTATCATGGTGTCAGGTTCATCAAGGTGTCAGGTTTATCATGGTGTCAGGTTCATCATAGAGTTATGATGTCAGGTTTATCATGGTGTCAGGTTCATCATATAGTTATGGTGTCAGGTTTATCATGGTGTCAGGTTTATCATGGTGTCAGGTTTATCATGGAGTCAGGTTTATCATGGTGTCAGGTTTATCATATAGTTATGGTGTCAGGTTCATCATGGTGTCAGGTTTATCATGGTGTCAGGTTTATCATGGTGTCAGGTTCATCATGGTGTCCGGTTCATCATGGTGTCAGGTTTATCATGGTGTCAGGTTCATCATGGTGTCAGGTTTATCATGGTGTCAGGTTTATCATGGTGTCAGGTTCATCATGGTGTCAGGTTTATCATGGTGTCCGGTTCATCATGGTGTCAGGTTTATCATATAGTTATGGTGTCAGGTTTATCATATAGTTATGGTGTCAGGTTTATCATGGTGTCAGGTTTATCATGGTGTCAGGTTCATCATGGTGTCAGGTTTATCATGGTGTCAGGTTTATCATGGTGTCAGGTTTATCATATAGTTATGGTGTCAGGTTCATCATGGTGTCAGGTTTATCATGGTGTCAGGTTTATCATGGTGTCAGGTTCATCATGGTGTCCGGTTCATCATGGTGTCAGGTTTATCATGGTGTCAGGTTCATCATGGTGTCAGGTTTATCATGGTGTCAGGTTTATCATGGTGTCAGGTTCATCATGGTGTCAGGTTTATCATGGTGTCCGGTTCATCATGGTGTCAGGTTTATCATATAGTTATGGTGTCAGGTTTATCATATAGTTATGGTGTCAGGTTTATCATGGTGTCAGGTTTATCATGGTGTCAGGTTCATCATGGTGTCAGGTTTATCATGGTGTCAGGTTTATCATGGTGTCAGGTTCATCATGGTGTCAGGTTTATCATGGTGTCAGGTTCATCATGGTGTCAGGTTTATCATGGTGTCAGGTTCATCATGGTGTCAGGTTTATCATGGTGTCAGGTTCATCATGGTGTCAGGTTTATCATGGTGTCAGGTTTATCATGGTGTCCGGTTCATCATGGTGTCAGGTTTATCATATAGTTATGGTGTCAGGTTTATCATGGTGTCAGGTTTGTCATGGTGTCAGGTTTATCATGGTGTCAGGTTTGTCATGGTGTCAGGTTTGTCATGGTGTCAGGTTTATCATGGTGTCAGGTTTATCATGGTGTCAGGTTCATCATGGTGTCAGGTTTATCATGGTGTCAGGTTCATCATGGTGTCAGGTTTATCATGGTGTCCGGTTCATCATGGTGTCAGGTTTATCATATAGTTATGGTGTCAGGTTTATCATGGTGTCAGGTTTGTCATGGTGTCAGGTTTATCATGGTGTCAGGTTTGTCATGGTGTCAGGTTTGTCATGGTGTCAGGTTCATCATGGTGTCAGGTTTATCATGGTGTCAGGTTTATCATGGTGTCAGGTTTATCATGGTGTCAGGTTTATCATGGTGTCAGGTTCATCATGGTGTCAGGTTTATCATGGTGTCAGGTTCATCATGGTGTCAGGTTTATCATGGTGTCAGGTTCATCATGGTGTCAGGTTTATCATGGTGTCAGGTTCATCATGGTGTCAGGTTTATCATGGTGTCAGGTTCATCATGGTGTCAGGTTTATCATGGTGTCAGGTTTATCATGGTGTCCGGTTCATCATGGTGTCAGGTTTATCATATAGTTATGGTGTCAGGTTTATCATGGTGTCAGGTTTGTCATGGTGTCAGGTTTATCATGGTGTCAGGTTTGTCATGGTGTCAGGTTCATCATGGTGTCAGGTTTGTCATGGTGTCAGGTTTATCATGGTGTCAGGTTTATCATGGTGTCAGGTTTATCATGGTGTCAGGTTTATCATATAGTTATGGTATCAGGTTTATCATATAGTTATGCTCTCAGGTTTATTGTTCAGGTTTATCATATAGTTTGGAAAGTGCTGAAGATTTTGCAAACATTTTCCAACTCAAATAATGAGTCAAGTCATTTTCAGTCTTCCGATATTCACTAGAATTCCTGTACATTTGTTGTTGTAAAATTAACTCCAGTAATATGATCTAATCCTGAGATATTCCTTTCTTGTATTATGAAAAACATTTTATTTTATTTTATTGAAGCTCTTTTTCAAGCTCTGTTTTTATCTCAATGTCTGTCCAATGAATATCCATGGAAGCATATCCGAGAAGACTTGACTTTTCTGAACCTTCTACCAGGAGTAGATATGGTGAGACTTAGGTCAGGGGACCGATATCTTGACCAATATCCTCCCTCATCCAGCGTTTACGATATCTGTGGCAAATGTTTTCACAAAGTCTTTGACAAGGTAGCAGTAATTCTCTCTCTAGTTCATCACCACTGTCCTTTTCATTGATATTTCATTTTACACAGTATTCATTTCTATTGACGTATTTTGTCCAGTCAGGAGAACACATGATTGTAATTGCCTTGTAAAATGTAAGACTTTTTAGAAGTAACCTTAACGGCAATGAGAGACTCATTATACTGTCTGTGAGATAAAACAGTCTATTTAGTGCATATCCCCTTGAGGGTAGACTACGTCCAAATCACACCCTATTCCCTATGTAGTGTAGTACTTTTGACCATGGCCAACATGGCTCTGTTCAAAAGTAGAGCGCTATATAGGGAATAGGGTGCCGTTTGAGTTGGATATATACTGTAGCTGGAGGTGTTGCAGAAAGACATTCTCTGGTAGGCCAGAGATTTCCATTTAGATTACCTTTAGCTTTAAACCTGCAAAGAAAGTATCTCTCTCTCTCTCTCTCTCACTCTCTCGCTCTCTCTCTCTCTCTCTCGCTCTCTCTCTCCTCTCTCTCTCTCTCTCTCACTCTCTCGCTCTCTCTCTCCTCTCTCTCTCGCTCTCTCTCTCTCTTGCTCTCTCCCCTCTCTCGCTCTTTCTCTCTCTCTCTCTCTCTCTCCTGCTTTGAGATGATGTGTGGGAGAATTTTCAAGGCAGCAAACGAGACTCAACTCTGGACATTTCATTACATTCATGCTTAAAGAAGATACATCCGTTGTCCCAAATCCCCGCTGTTGATGTATACCTCTTATGAATTCTACCAGACCTCCTTGGTTGTGCTTCCCAAAACCAGTCATTCACAAATGAAATACACACAGAGGCCATGTTTTATTAAACTCTCTAGTTCCTGTTAGCCATGCTAATGTGAGGGAGTTACTGATCTCTCTAGTTCCTGTTAGCCATGCTAATGTGAGGGGGTAACTGATCTCTCTAGTTCCTGTTAGCCATGCTAATGTGAGGGAATAACTGATCTCTCTAGTTCCTGTTAGCCATGCTAATGTGAGGGGGTAACTGATCTCTCTAGTTCCTGTTAGCCATGCTAATGTGAAGGAGTAACTGATCTCTCTAGTTCCTGTTAGCCATGCTAATGTGAGGGAGTAACTGATCTCTCTAGTTCCTGTTAGCCATGCTAATGTGAGGGAGTAACTGATCTCTCTAGTTCCTGTTAGCCATGCTAATGTGAGGGAGTTACTGATCTCTCTAGTTCCTGTTAGCCATGCTAATGTGAGGGAGTAACTGATCTCTCTAGTTCCTGTTAGCCATGCTAATGTGAGGGGGTAACGGATCTCTCTAGTTCCTGTTAGCCATGCTAATGTGAGGGGGTAACTGATCTCTCTAGTTCCTGTTAGCCATGCTAATGTGAGGGAGTAACTGATCTCTCTAGTTCCTGTTAGCCATGCTAATGTGAGGGGGTAACTGATCTCTCTAGTTCCTGTTAGCCATGCTAATGTGAGGGAGTTACTGATCTCTCTAGTTCCTGTTAGCCATGCTAATGTGAGGGAGTAACTGATCTCTCTAGTTCCTGTTAGTCATGCTAATGTGAGGGAGTTACTGATCTCTCTAGTTCCTGTTAGCCATGCTAATGTGAGGGAGTAACTTAAAGCTTTTCTCCTTCCGAATTCCCAAGGCTGCTTATTGGACTGCTTTCATTCTTTATCCCCAGACTAATTAGGTACAAATAGCACTTGAAAATTAGCACATCTCTGGAGTGTTACTGCTGTTAAAAGTTATGTTTTGACGTGTGCGGACATTTTTTTTTTACATTAAAATATGTCACATTAGATGTTTTCCGATTAATATGCGACAGCCTATCACTGATCTAGGGGTGGGTGTGGAACATGTCCAAAGAACAAAATATTTGGACAAATAAGTCCTACTGTGGGGAAAGCATTAACAGCAGAAACAACAGAAAGTAAAGTACTTAAGGGTAACTTCCTTGCAGTCATGCTTCTCTAATATCTCCTTCGATGTTTCCCAAAAAGTCACAGAAGCAACCACTTGACAAAGTCAGAGTTGTTCAGGCAGCGTTCTTCACTACTGACCTGAAAAGAAATTAACTTTTAAGAAAGTCTAGTTAATGACTTGGGGATGTGTAACATGTTTTAAAAGTTTCACCCTTTACCATACCCTTTACCATACCCTTTACCATACCCTTTACCATACCCTTTACCATAGATTACCATACCCTTTACCATAGATTACCATACCCTTTACCATAGCCTTTACCATACCCTTTACCATACCCTTTACCATAGCCTTTACCATACCCTTTACAATAGCCTTTACCATAGCCTTTACCATAGCCTTTACCATACCCTTTACCATAGATTACCATACCCTTTACCATACCCTTTACCATAGCCTTTACCATAGCCTTTACCATAGATTACCATACCCTTTACCATACCCTTTACCATACCCTTTACCATAGATTACCATAGCCTTTACCATAGCCTTTACCATAGCCTTTACCATAGCCTTTACCATAGCCTTTACCATAGCCTTTACCATAGCCTTTACCATAGATTACCATACCCTTTACCATACCCTTTACCATAGCCTTTACCATAGCCTTTACCATAGCCTTTACCATAGCCTTTACCATAGATTACCATACCCTTTACCATACCCTTTACCATACCCTTTACCATAGATTACCATAGCCTTTACCATAGCCTTTACCATAGCCTTTACCATAGCCTTTACCATAGCCTTTACCATAATCTTTACCATAATCTTTACCATATCTTTACCATAATCTTTACCATATAATTGACAATACACTTTAACATAGCGTTTACCATAGGCTGCCCCTGCCATATAACAACAGATCTGGGATCATCCTTGTCATTGATATTAGTTATTCAGTCTACTATGTGTGGTTGCCCCTGCCATATAACAACAGATCTGGGAACATCCTTGTCATTGATATTAGTTATTCAGTCTACTATGTGTGGCTGCCCCTGCCATTAAACAACAGATCTGGGATCATCCTCATATATATTAGTTATTCAGTCTACTATGTGTGGTTGCCCCTGCCATTTAACAACAGATCTGGGAACATCCTTGTCATTGATATTAGTTATTCAGTCTACTATGTGTGGTTGCCCCTGCCATATAACAACAGATCTGGGATCATCCTCATATATATTAGTTATTCAGTCTACTATGTGTGGTTGCCCCTGCCATTTAACAACAGATCTGGGAACATCCTTGTCATTGATATTAGTTATTCAGTCTACTATGTGTGGTTGCCCCTGCCATTTAACAACAGATCTGGGAACATCCTTGTCATTGACGTATAGATGCTAGGGGCAGTTTGTAAGTTGACTTTTCATCTTACAACCCTTTCACGTCTTTCATGTAATTTTGTTGAATTGTTTCAGTACTATTTGTGTCTGCCGTTTCAACATACAGTTCCAGTCAAATATAGTGGAACCCTTTTTCAAACGAGGTAAATTTAAAATAGTTTTCTGTTTTCTCTTTGCAAAACGGATTGAAGGGCTATTTTTACACTGTAGCCACCTGCAAGAAACCACAGGTGAGATACGTTACACAAAAACGAGATGTGCCAAGTTTATAGAGACATACCCCAAGAGACTTGCAGCTGTAATTGCAGCAAAAGGTGGCTCTACAAAGTAATGACTGTAACGGTTGTTACAAGTAGAGGACCAAGGTGCAGCGTGGTATGTGTTCATGACGGTATTTATTAATACTGAACACTGAATCAAAAACAAAGAGGAACAAAACGCAACAGCTCTGTCAGGCAAAAAACACAAGACAGAAAACAACTACCCACAAAAACCCTGTGGGAAAAGGCTACCTAAGTATGGCTCCCAATCAGAGACAACGATAGACAGCTGTCCCTGATTGAGAGCCATACCCGGCCAAAACAAAGAAATACACAAAACATAGAAAATGGAACATTGAATGCCCAATCTAGTCACACCCTGGCCTAACCAAAATAGAGAACAAAAACCTCTCTATGGCCAGGGCGTGACAATGACTCTGGGGGGTGAATAGTTATGCACGCTCAAGTTTTCAGTTTTTGTTGTCTTATTTCTTGGTAGCTTCAAGTGGTAGGCATGTTATGTAAATCAAATGATACAACCCCCCCAAGAAATCTATTTTAATTCCAGGTTGTCAGGTAACAAAATAGGAAAAATGCCAAAGGGGTGAATACTTTCGCAAGCCACTGTATTTGAGCAGTGAAAATTCAGATCAGACGTGTTAAATTCTTTCTATTTCAAATTAGAGAGTAAAACTGTAGCTATCAAATCATAATAATAATAATAATAATAATAATAATAGTAATAAGTCCTGTACTGTATCTTCACATTTAATCAAATTTGAACTAGTTTATTGAGTTACAATTCATATAAGGAAATCTGAAACTCCCCTCATAGCCTGGTTCCTCTCTACCCAGTACCCACTTCCTAGGTTTTGGCCTTTCTAGTGAGTTTTTCCTAGCCACCCCTCATAGCCTGGTTCCTCTCTAGGTTTCTTCCTAGGTTCCTGCCTTTCTAGGGAGTTTTTCCTCGCCACCGTGCTTCTACACCTGCATTGCTTGCTGTTTGGGGTTTTAGGCTGGGTTTCTGTACAGCACTTTGAGATATCAGCTGATGTAAGAAGGGCTATATAAAAAAAAATGATTTGATTTGATTTTAAATAAATTCATTAGGCCCTAATCTATGGATTTCACATGACAGGGCAGGAGCATAGTCATTGTGGGCCTGGGAGGGCATAGACCCACCCACTTGGGAGACTGGCCCACCCACTCGGTTAATCAGAATTTGCTTTTCCCCAGGAAAGGACTTTATTACAGACATAAATACTCTTCAGTTTCATCTGTTGTCGGGGTGGCTGGTCTCAGACAATTCCTCAGGTGAAGAAACCCGATGTGGAGGTCCTGGGCTGACGTGGTTACATGTGGTGTGCGGTTGTGAGGCCGGTTGGACGTACTGCCAAATTGTCTAAAATGACATTGTAGGCGGTTTATGGTACAGAAATTAACATTAAATTATCTGGCAACAGCTCTGATGGACATTCCTCCAGTCAGCATGCCAATTGCAGGCTCCCTCAACACTTGAGACATCTGTGGCATTGTGTTGTGTGACAAAACTGCACATTTTGGAAGGAAGAATTGGATTTGGGGGTGACCAGTGAGATATACCTGCTGGAGCGCGTGCTACGGGTGGGTGCTGCTATGGTGACCAGTGAGCTGAGATAAGGCGGGGCTTTACCTAGCAGAGACTTGTAGATGACCTGGAGCCAGTGAGTTTGGCGACGAGTATGAAGCAAGGGCCAGCCAACAAAAGCATACAGGTCGCAGTGGTGGGTAGTATATGGGGCTTTGGTGACAAAACGGATGGCACTGTGATAGACTGCATCAAATTTGTTGAGTAGAGTGTTGGAGGCTATTTTGTAAATGACATCGCCGAAGTCAAGGATCGGTAGGATGGTCAATTTTATGAGGGTATGTTTGGCAGCATGAGTGAAGGATGCTTTGTTGCGAAATAGGAAGCCGATTCTAGATTTAATTTTGGATTGGAGATGCTTAATGTGAGTCTGGAAATAGAGTTTACAGTCTAACCAGACACCTACGTATTTGTAGTTGTCCACATATTCTAAGTCAGAACCGTCCAGAGTAGTGATGCTGGACGGGCGGGCAGGTGCGGGCAGCAATCGGTTGTAGAGCATGCATTTAGTTTTCCTTGCATTGAAGAGCAGTTGGAGGCCACGGAAGGAGAGTTGTATGGCATTGAAGCTCGTCTGGAGGTTAGTTAACACTGTGTCCAAAGAAGGGCCAGAGGTATACAGAATGGTGTTGTCTGCATAGCGGTGGATCAGAGAATCACCAGCAGCAAGAGCGACATCATTGATGTATACAGAGAAGAGAGTCGACCCGAGAATTGAACCCTGTGGCACACCCAAAGAGACTGCCAGAGGTCCAGATAACATGCCCTCCGATTTGAAACACTGGACTGACACACTGAACTCTATTAGAGAAGTAGTTGGTGAACCAGCGAGACAGTCATTTGAGAAACCAAGGCTGTTGAGTCTGCCGATAAGAATGTGGTGATTGACAGGGTTGAAAGCCTTGGCCAGGTCGATGAATACGGCTGCACAGTAATGTCTCTTCTCGATGGAGGTTATGGTATCGTTTAGGACTTTGAACGTGGCTGAGGTGCACCCATGACCAGCTCTGAAACCAGATTGCATAGCGGAGAAGATACGGTGGGATTCAAAATGGTTGGTGATCTGTTTGTTAACTTCGCTTTTGAAGACCTTAGAAAGGCAGGGTAGGATCGATATAGGTCTGTAGCAGTTTGGGTCTAGAGTGTCTTCCCCCATTGAAGAGGGGGATGACCGCGGCAGCTTTCCAATCTTTGGGAACCTCAGACGATACGAAAGAGAGGTTGAACAGGCTAGTGATAGGGATTGCTACAATTTCGGCAGATAATTTTAGAAGGAGAGGATCCAGATTGTCTAGCCCGGCTGATTTGTAGGGGTCCAGATTTTGCAGCTCTTTCAGAACATCAGCTATCTGGATTTGGGTGAAGGAGAAATGGGGGAGGCTTGGGCGAGTTGCTGTGGGGGGTGGAGGGCTATTGATCGGGGTAAGGGTAGCCAGGTGGAAAGCATGGCCAGCCATAGAAAAATGCTTATTGAAATTCCCAATTACAGTGGATTTATCGGTGGTGACAGTGTTTCCTATCCTCAGTGCAGTGGGCAGCTGGGAGGAGGTACACTTATTCTCCATGGACTTTACAGTGTCCCAGAACTCTTTTGGGTTTGTGTTACAGGATAAAAATGTCTGCTTGAAAAAGCTAGCCTTTGCTTTCCTAACTGCCTGTGTATATTGGTTCCTAACTTCCCTGAAAAGTTGCAGATCACGGGGGCTATTCGATGCTAATGCAAAATGCCACAGGATGTTTTTGTGCTGGTCAATGGCAGTCAGGTCTGGAGAGAACCAAGGGCTATATCTGTTCCTGGTTCTACATTTTTTGAATGGGGCAAGCTTAACTCTTGAGCCTCTCGTCCCGTAAGCGGGATCAACATCCAGCGAAAAACTCCTAGCGACATTAGCATAGGGAAATTTAATATTTTTTTTTTTTCAAATATAGGACTGTCTCATATCGTTTTATAGATACACCTCTCCTGAATCAACCCACGTCGTCCGATTTCAAAAAGGTTTTACAGGAAAAGCAAAACATTAGATTATGTTAGAGGAGTACATGGTAAAAGTAGCAACATAGCCATTTTCCGACCAACCACATGCATCACAAATAACCAAAAAACAGCTAATTGCAGCACTAACCTTTTACAAATTTCATCAGATGACACACCTAGGACATCATGTTACACAATGCATGCATTCTTTTGTTCAATAAAGTTCATATTTATATATAAAAACAGCATTTTACATCGGCGCCTGACGTTGACTAACTATTTTCCCTCAAATGCATCCCGGGAAACAGTGCTACAATTTACTCAATTACTATTCGAAAACATTTTTAAAATGTAATATTGTCATTCTAAGATTTATAGATGAATATCTCTTGAAAGCACCTGTCATACCAGATTTAAAAATAACTTTACTGGGTAATCACACTTTGCGATAAAAGGGGATGCGATACTCAGAAAATTAGCGTGGCGCCATCTTGGAACAATCGCATATCACATCTAATCTTGTATACTATTGTCAATAATCCCTTACCTTTAGTTGTCTTCATCAGAAAGCACTTCCATGAATCCCAGGTCCACAACAAATGTATTTTCGGTCAAAAAAGTCCATCCTTTATGTTCCATTACCTTGCTGTTGTTAGCGCGTCTGAAGGCTGTATCCAAATGCTCCGTCGGGCGCGGGACAGCGGTTTCGAAAAATAACATTTTTCCCCCATTTAGGTTCGTTCAAACATGTCAAACGTTGTATAACATAAATCTTCAGGGCCTGTTTCAACAAGAGAGCCAATAAGATTCGAGGGGGACGATTGTATTGTGTTTCAAAACGTTTCGAAAAGAGGGGGTAGACAGGGCCGCCGGCGTCATAATGGTGATGGCCCTCCCCCTGTGACCAATTTCCACAGCGTCTCATTCATTCGGTTTCGACAGTAGAAGGCTCAAACCACTTTGTAAAGACTGGGGACATCTAGTGGAAGTAATAGAAAGTGCTGAATGAACCATAGCTCACGGTGTGATTAATAGGCAAAGATGTGAAGTTGAGTCCACAATTCAGAATTCCACTTCCTGTTTCAATCGGTCTCGGGGTTTTGACTGCCATATGAGTTCTGTTATACTCACAGACACCATTCAAACCGTTTTAGAAACTTGAGGGTGTTTTCCATCCACAGGCATTAATTATATGCATATCCTAGCTTCTGAGTTTGATTAGTAGGCCGTTGAATACGGCACAAAGTTTTTTCAAAATGCGCTGTGGCGCCCCCTATCCTAGGGTAAGTCCAAGAAGTTAATTAAGATGGTGAGGAAGGCACTTTTAAAGAATAACCAGGCATCCTCTACTGACGGGATGAGGTCAATATCATTCCAGGATACCCGGGCCAGGTCGATTAGAAAGGCTTGCTCGCTGAAGTGTTTTATGGAGCGTTTGACAGTGATGAGGGGTGGTCGTTTGACCGCAGACCCATTACGGATGCAGGCAATGAGGCAGTGATCGCTGAGATCAGCAGAGGTGTATTTGGAGGGCAAGTTGGTTAGGATGATATCTATGAGGGTGCCCGTGTTTACGGATTTGGGGTTGTACCTGGTGGGTTCATTCATAATTTGTTTGAGATTGAGGGCATCAAACTTAGATTGTAGGATGGCCAAGGTGTTAAGCATGTCCCAGTTTAGGTCACCTAGCAGCTCGAGCTCTGAAGATAGATGGGGGGCAATCAATTCACATATGGTGTCCAGGGCACAGCTGGGGGCAGAGGGTGGTCTATAGCAAGCGGCAACGGTGAGAGACTTGTTTCTGGAAAGGTGGATTTTAAAAAGTAGAATTGTTTGAGTACAGACCTGGATAGTAAGACAGAACTCTGCAGGCTATCTCTGCAGTAGATTGCAACACCGCCCCCTTTGGCAGTTCTATCTTGTCGTAAAATTGTAGAGTTAGGGATGGACATTTCAGGGTTTTTAGTGGTCTTCCTAAGCCAGGATTCAGACACGGCTAGGACATCCAGGTTGGCAGAGTGTGCTAAAGCAGTGAATAAAACAAGGGAGGAGAATTCTAATGTTAACATGCATGAAACTAAGGCTTTTACGGTTACAGAAGTCAACAAATGAGAGCACCTGGGGAGTAGGAGTGGAGCTAGGCACTGCAGGGCCTGGATTAACCTCTACATCACCAGAGGAACAGAGGAGGAGTAGGGTAAGGGCACGGCTAAAGGCTAAAATAACTGGTCATCTAGTACTTTCAGAACAGAGAGCAAAAGGAGCAGGTTTCTGGGCACGGTAGAATAGATTCAAGGCATAATGTACAGACTAAGGTATGGTAGGATGTGAGTACATTGGAGGTCAACCTAGGCATTGAGTAATGATGAGAGAGATATAGTCTCTAGAGACGTTTAAACCAGGTGATGTCACCGCATATGTGGGAGGTGGAACTAAATGGTTGGTTAAGGCATATTGAGCAGGGCTAGAGGCTCTACAGTGAAATAAGACAGTAATCACTAACCAGGACAGTAATGGACCAGGCATATTGATATTAGGGAGAGGCATGCATAGCCGGGTGATCATAGGGGTCCAGTGAGTGGTTGGGCTGGCTGATTCAGACAGCTTGCAGGCCGGGGCTAGCAAGCTAGCAGAAGGGCCTTAGAGGGAAATCTCGACGGAGGAAAGTCTGTTTTAGCCTCCGCGTGCAGTGGCATTGATAGACCAGTCGTAGGGTTCTGAGTAGCAGAGGGGTACAAGTCCAATTGGCAAAATAGGTATTGTGTCCCAAGAAATTGGCCGATGTGTCTATTCAGCTAATAGTTCAATATGCTCTAGACAGCTAGGGGGCCATGGCTAGCAGGCTAGCTGATGGGCATTCAGGGGACGTCGCAATGTAGGGGCCAGTTGAGTACCCCCTCAAGCAGTCTACATCGTATTCCAGTCGTGAAGGATTGGCGGGGTTCCGTGCCCCGAGGTCCAGGTATTGTAGCCCAGGAGTGTCTGATGGGCCTCTTCAGCTAGCCGGGAGAATGTGCCTAGCATGGGCTAGCTCCAGGCTAATTGGTGCTTGCTTCGGGACAGACGTTAGCCAGGAGTAGTCACTTGGGTAGCAGCTAGCTAGCTGCGATGATCCAGGTGAAAAGGTCCAGAGCTTGCGGTAGGAATCCGGCTATATGGAGAGAAAATAGGTCCGGTATGCTCTGGTTTGAGTCGCATTGTACAAACTGGCGAGAGCTTTCCGAGCTAAAGGTTAGCTGATGACCGCTTGCAGTGGTTAGCTGACTACTAGCTAGTGAGCTGGCTAGCTTCTGTTGGGGGATTCCGGTTCCGAGGTAAATCAAAGTACTTTAGAAAAAACAGATCCACACCATATTGGTTGCAGGAGAGTATTTTGAAGTTGAGGTTTAGAAAATATATAAAAAAGATATGCGGGAAAAAAGAAACAAAAGATAAATACATGGGACACGACAAGACGAAGGACAAAGACGTCTGACTGCTTTGCCATCTTGGATCTAGAGCAGAAGCAGAAATAAGCCTTTTGTGTATATGAAAAATGTTGAGGATCTTTTATTTCAGCTCAAGAAACATTGGACCTACGTACTTTTGTTCAGTATAATTTCACAGTGCATCAGGAGCACTCTACTCTGATTCCACACAGAGCCTTTTGGAGTATTTTCTGGTTAGCTCGTTCTCAGTCTCATTGAACACCAAGTGTTGCTTGCTAGCTAGCTTGCCGCTTAATGTAAGTTGTTTTCTCAAAATGTATGTTAGCTAGCTAAGTTAGCCATGATGTTAATATAACTCCCATGTGCTGTCAACATCAGGATACATTTTGAGAGCACTAGTTTGCAGATGTCTTAAAGTGCTTACACAAAAACCCAGCCTAAAATCCAAAAGAGCATGCAATGCAGATGTAGATGCACGGTGGCTAGGAAAAACTCCCTAGAAAGGTGGGAACCTAGGAAGAAACCTAGAGAGGAACCAGGCTCTGAGGGGTGGCCAGTCCTCTTCTGGCTGTGTCGGGTGGAGATTATAACAGTTAATGGCCATTAAGGCCAGATCGTTTTTCAAGATGTTGAAATGTTTATAGATGACCAGCAGGGTTAAATAATAATCACGGTGCTTATAGAAGGTTCAACAGGTTAGCACCTCAGGAGTAAATGACAGTTGGCTTTTCATAGCCAAACATTCAGAGGTCGAAACAGTAGATGCGGTTGAGAGAGAGAGGGACAGAGAGAGAGACAGAGAGGGACAGAGAGAGAGACAGAGAGAGAGACAGAGAGAGAGAGACAGAGAGAGACAGAGAGGGACAGAGAGAGAGAGATACAGAGAGAGATATTCAGAGAGACAGGGAGACAGAAAGAGAGACAGAGAGACAGAGAGACAGAGAGAGTGAGATCGACATAGAGAGAGAGAGAGAGAGACAGAGAGAGATACAGAGAGAGAGATACAGAGAGAGAGAGACAGAAAGAGAGATAGAGAGACAGAAAGACAGAGAGACAGAGAGAGTGAGATCGACATAGAGAGAGACAGAGAGAGACAGAGAGAGACAGAGAGAGAGAGAGAGACAGAGGATGGAAACAGCAGGTCCGGGATAAGGTAGCAGTTCCGGTGAACAGGTCAGGGTTCCATAGCCGCAGGAAGAACAGCAGAAACTGGATCAGGAGCACGACCAGGTGGACTGGGGACAGGGACAGCCAGGAGTCATCAGGCCAGGTCCTAGGGCTCAGGTCCTGTGGGAGGGGAGGGAGAGATGGGAGAATTAGAGGGAGCATACTTAAGATCACACAGGACACCAGAGAAGACAGGAGAAATTCACCAGATAGGACAGACTGACCCCAGCCCCCCGGCCCATAGACTACTGCAGAATAGATACTGAGGACTGAGACTGTGGCCCCGTCCAAAGATACCCCCGAACAAGGCCAAGCAGGCAGGGTATAACCTCACCTACTTGCCAAAGCATAGCCCTTACACCAACAGAGGGATATCAACAGACCACCAACTTACTAACCAGAGATAAAGTGGAGAATAGCCCACAAATGTCTCCCCCACCACACACGCCTGGGATGGTGAAAGACCGGACAGGAAGATAACATCAGTGACTCAACCCACTCAAGTTGAGTATAGAGAAAAAATCCTGTCAAGACGTGAAACACCCCTCCTAGGGACGACATGGAATAGCACTAGCAAGCCAGTGACTCAGCCCGCGTAATTGGGTCAGAAGCAGAGAATCCCAGTGGAGAGAGGGGAGATGGACAGGCAAAGACAGCAAGGGTGTTTCGTCACTCCAGTGCCTTGCTGTTCACCTTCACACCCCTGGGCCAGACTACACTCAATCATAGGACCTACTGACCATTCCATAAAAATTGAGCTCGATAGGAGCCTGCCTGCAAACTGTTTGCTTAGAAATTCTAGGAGTCTTCTGACTATAGTGTAGGTGTAGGTATGTACGACAGGACCAAATTGGAAAGATAAATTGGAAAGATAGATATGAACAATTTAATGTAATGCTTTGTAGGTTTTCTCCTAGGTTAGCAGTAAAAACTTGAAATCAGCCCTAGCCTTACGAGCAAGCCAGCACCGGAGTAATACGATAAAATGTTTTGGTTCTACTCAAGATTATAGCAGATGTACTTAGCTGAAGTTAATTTAGTATCCGGGTAGCCAGAGAGTAGAGCATTGCAGTAGTCTAATCTTGAAGTGACTAAAGCATGGAATAGCATTTCTGCATAAGAGTGAAAACAATAGTGGTCCTAAAACGGAACCTTCAGTAACGTACCATTGATTTGTCAGAGGACAAACCATCAACAGAGACAAAATTATATTTTTCCTTCAGATAAGATCTAAACCAGGCATGAACTTGTTCCTGTAAACCAATTTGGACTTCCAATCGCTCCAAAAGAATGTGGTGATCGATGGTAATCAAAAGCAGCATTCAGGTCTAGGAGCCTGAGGACAGATGCAGAGTCTTGGTCTGACGCCATTAAAAGGTCATTTACCACCTTCACGAGTTTCAGAGCTATGATGGGGTCTAAAACCAGACTGCAGTGCTTTGTATACATTATTTGTCTTCAGGAAGGCAGTGAGTTGCTGAGGAACAGCTTTTGAAGTTTTGTTTTTGAGGAATGGGAGATTCAATGTTGGATGATGGTTAAAAAATGTTCCAGGTCAAGGTTTGTCTTTATTACTGCCACCTTTAGCTAGTTTCATGTGACAATATTTTTTTTGTTTTAGCAGTGTGTAAGGGGTGTGTAACCGGTGGCAGGGAAGTCAGACGCAGGAGAGCAGAACTTGGTAATAGCCGGAGCAGTTTAATCGCAAAACCAACGGCATAAAAATAACAAGATATGGGTATAAAAACCCGTCGCGCACCAGTCAACACGTGCACAAGCACTTACAATAAACAATCCCACACAAAGACATGGGGGGAACAGAGGGTTAAATACACAACAAGTGATTGAGTGAATTGAAACCAGGTGTGAGGAAAAACAAGACAAAACACATGGAAAATGAAAAGTGGATCGATGATGGCTAGAAGACCGGTGACGCTGACTGCCGAGCGAAACCCAAACAAGGAGAGGACCCGACTTCGGCGGAAGTCGTGACACAGTGAGACTGCATCTAGGCTATTAGGCAAAGTTAAGTTTAAATCCATTGGTTAAGTGGTAAAAATTTTGTACTCCGACTTCCTAGAGTAGGTGGAGGGAGTCTGGAAGGGTGTCAAGGAATATTTGTGTTGTCCGAGAATTGATATTGTGGCTCTTGATAATCCTTGTTTGGAATCTGAGCAAATTATTTGTTGTGATTGCAAATGTAATAAAATGATGGTCCAATAGTCCAGGATTATGAATTAAAAACTATTCGATCTACAAAATCTATTCCACAGGACAAAACTAGATCCAGTGTATGACTGTGGCAATGAGTAGGTCCAGAGACATGTTTGACAAAATCCAATGACTCTATGATGGCTCCAAAAGCCTTTTGGAGTGGGTCTGTGGACTTCTCCATGTGAATATTGAAGTCACCAAAAATGTGAATATTATCTTACCATGACTAGGTCCCATAGGTCCAATAGGAATTCAGGGAACTCAGTGAGGAATGTTGTGTATGGCCCAGGAGGCCTGTAAACAGTAGCTATAAAAAGTGATTACATTTTGCGAGTCAGCATTAGAGCTTATCACTCCACCTAACTGGAAGGGGGCCAGAGACAATTAATTGATGCCAGTACATTTTCCTAGCTAAATTACACGCTGAAGCTTAATGATTATAGTGGCGCCGACGGATATGGCTGCTGTGCTTTTAGCTTTTTGTAGTATTTCGTTTTTTTATGTGCTATTTCTTACATTATTTGCCCCAGGACATTTTTTGTTTTATTACAGACAGACGGGAATAACTTTTGGATATCAGAGCGCCGATAACTCACCGGCATTACAGGCATTACTACCAGGAATACGACTTTACCGAACCAGATCCTTTGTTCGTAATTGAACTGATCCCAGAGGCTGTTCTGCCGGCGGAAAAGACACACTCGGAGCAGACTTTTAGTCCCACCGCTTCCGAGTATATTACTATCTAATGTTCAGTATATTGCTATCTAATGTTCGGTATATTACTATCTATTGTTCAGTATATTACCATCTAATGCTCTGTATATTACTATATAATGCTCAGTATATTACTATCTAATTACTATCTAATGTTCAGTATATTACTATCTAATGTTCAGTGCATTACTATCTAATTACTATCTAATGTTCAGTACATTTACATTACATTTTAGTCATTTAGCAGACGCTCTTATCCAGAGCGACTTACAGTAGTGAATGCATACATTTCATACAATTTCATACATATCATAATTTTTTTTTCTGTGCTGGCCCCCCGTGGGAATCGAACCCACAACCCTGGTGTTGCAAACACCATGCTCTACCAACTGAGCTACAGGGAAGGCTAAGTATATTACTATCTAATGCTCAGTATATTACTATCTAATGTTCAGTATATTACTATCTAATGTTCAGTATATTACTATCTAATGCTCAGTATATTACTATCTAATGTTCAGTATATTACTATCTAATGTTCAGTATATTACTATCTAATGTTCAGTATATTACTATCTAATGTTCAGTATATTACTATCTAATGTTCAGTACATTACTATATAATGTTCAGTATATTACTATCTAACATTCAGTATATTACTATATAATGTTCAGTATATTACTATCTAATGTTCAGTATGTTACTATCTAATTACTATCTAATGTTCAGTATATTACTATCTAATGTTCAGTATATTACTATCTAATGTTCAGTATATTACTATCTAATGTTCAGTATATTACTATCTAATGTTCAGTATATTACTATCTAATGTTCAGTATATTACTATCTAATTACTATCTAATGTCCAGTATATTACTATCTAATGCTCAGTATATTACTATCTAATTACTATCTAATGTTCAGTATATTACTATCTAATGTTCAGTATATTACTATCTAATGTTCAGTATATTACTATCTAATGTTCAGTATATTACTATCTAATGTTCAGTATATTACTATCTAATGTTCAGTATATTACTATCTGATGTTCAGTATATTACTATATAATGTTCAGTATATTACTATCTAATGTTCAGTATATTACTATCTGATGTTCAGTATATTACTATATAATGTTCAGTATATTACTATATAATGTTCAGTATATTACTATATAATGTTCAGTATATTACTATCTAACATTCAGTATATTACTATCTGATGTTCAGTATATTACTATATAATGTTCAGTATATTACTATATAATGTTCAGTATATTACTATCTAATGTTCAGTATATTACTATCTAACATTCAGTATATTACTATATAATGTTCAGGATATTACTATCTAAAATTCAGGATATTACTCGCTAATGTTCCATTCTCCGGATAATAAAGTTGACAAACTCAGAGCGAGGATTTCTTTCCAGAGAATGACATCAGGGATTGTAGCATACTCTGTTTCACGGAAACATGGCTCTCTATATGTAATGTCTGAGTCCGTTCAGCCAGTTGGGTTGTCAGTTTATTGCGCTGACAGGTATAAATATCTCTCCGGGGAGAAGAAGGGCAGGGGTGTGTGTTTCATGATTTACTACTCATGGTAGTCATGGTGTGATTGTGATAACATAAGGGAACTCATTAATCAGAGAGACCAAAGATAACCCTGAAAGAGCAGCAAGCTCTACAGCAGAGATTGGAGTATCTGTCCATAGAACCACTTTAAGCCATACACTCCACAAAGCTGGGCTTTATGGAAGAGTGGGCAGAAAAAAATAAAGAAACCTGTTTGGTGTTCGCCAAAAGGCATGTGGGAGACTCCCCAAACATATCGAAGAAGGTAGTCTGGTCAGATGAGACAAAAATTTATTTTTTTGGCCATCAAGCAAAACGCTATGTCTGGCGCAAACACAACCCCCCTCATCACCCTGAGAACACCATCCACAGTGAAGCATTGTGGTGGCAGCATCATGCTGTGGGGATGTTTTTCATCGGTAGGGATTGGGAAACTCGGTCAGAATTGAAGGAATGATGGATGGCGCTAAATACAGGGAAATTCTTGAAGGAAACCTGTTTCAGTCTTCCAGAGATTTGAGACTGGGATGGAGCATCACCTTCCAGTAGGACAATGATCCTAAGCGTACTGCTAAAGCAACACTCAAGTGGTTTAAGGGGAAATATTTAAATGTCTTGGAATGGCCTAGTCATAGCCCAGACCTCAATCCAATTGAGAATCTGTGGCATGACTTAAAGATTGCTTACACCAGCGGAACCCATCCAACTTGAATTAGCTGGAGCAGTTTAGCCTTGAAGAATGGACAAAAATCCCAGTGGCTGGGGATTGGCATCCTGTCAACAAGACAGTTTTAAATCATGCAGTGCCTTGTGTCACGATCGCAGGTTTTAGAGAAACAACAAATGTCGGTACATACAGTATAAGTGTCTTATATCGGCTGAAAGCTTAAATTCATGTTAATATAACTGCACTGTCCAATTTACAGTAGCTATTACTGTGAAAAAATTACATGCTATTGGTTGAGGAGAACTCCTAACAACAAAACAACAAATCTTGCTCTGATTTATCATCCAAATGGTCCCAGAGATAACATGAAGTGTCATTTTGTTAGATAAAATCCTTCTTCATATCCTAAAAAGGTCCATATAGCATGCACGATTGATTTTGTTTTTCCACTCGTTCAATTTGCAAAGAAAGGAATCTGTGAAAATCTAACCCTAAACGTTGTTTCAACCACTCATGTTCGTATGTATTCCTCAAGCCTCCCTGTAGCTCAGTTGGTAGAGCATGGTGTTTGCAACGCATGGTGTTTGCAATGCCAGGGTTGTGGGTTTGATTCCCACGGGGGGCCAGCACAGAACAAAAAAAAATACAAAAATATGTATGAAATGAAATGTTTGCATTCACTACTGTAAGTTGCTCTGGATAAGAGCGTCTGCTAAATGACTTAAATGTAAATGTAAATCCTAGGACGTAACCAGACTTCACTATATTGTTAGGGGTGTAGCATATCCTATAGAACACCATATTTGGTCAGGGAGCGACGCCTTCATGGCACGCCGATGATGCGGGAGGCATTCACTTGAACAATGCTAACTTTGTCAAATAAGCATTAATTGGGGTCAAACAAAGCTAGCTAGATAGCCAAAGAGCTGGGCTTTATGGGGGTATCTGTAAACCCTACATATGTCGTAAAAAGTAGCTGCTAACCTTGTGCGACAGCATGCTTTTCCTTTAGGACAAAAATTATAAGAACAATCAGAGTTATGAAAACTGGTTGTTTTGCAAATGTTGAACTTATAATATGACGACTAATACTGGAAACGCTAAATCAAAGTCCAAGTATACAGATTTTACGATATTCTTGCAGAAAGATGTAATATGAATGCAAATGTCTCCTTCACGATTTGCCCAAATGTACCTGGGTGACTTCACACTAAATGTTATGTAGTTTGCTCATACTTTAAGTTACCTATATGAAACTTTGCACATACACTGCCGCCATCTTGTGGACACCATCAGAATTACAACCAGAGTGATGGCTAGAACTGGGACCATTCTGTTGCATTTCAAAGATGGAGGTAGAAAAAAAATATTGTTTTTTTCTTTGTATTTTCTTCTACCCGATCTAATGTGTTATATTCTCCTACATTCATTTCACATTTCCACAAACTTCAAACTGTTTCCTTTCAAATGGTATCAAGAATATGCATATCCTTGCTTCAGGTCCTGAGCTGCAGGCAGTTAGATTTGGTATGTCATTTTAGGTGAAAATTGAACAAAAGGGGGCTATCCCTAATTATAGAGATATTCCCTAAGAGACTTGCAGCTGTAATTGCTTCAAAAGGTGACTCTACAAAGTATTGACTTTGGGAGGGTGAATAGTTGTGCACGCTCACGTTTTCAGTTTTTTTGTCTTATTTCTTGTTTGTTTCACAATAAAAAATATTTTGCATCTTCAAAGTGGTAGGCATGTTGTGTAAATCAAATGATACAAACCCCCCAAAAATGCATTTGAATAAATTCCAGGTTGTAAGGCACAATAGGAAAAATGCCAAGGGGTGTGAATACTTTCGCAGGCCACTGTATATCATGTATTCTATCCTATTCTATTGTATCTCAGTCCATGCTGCTCTGACATTGCTCTTCCAACATTTATATATTCTTAATTCCATTCCTTTACCTTAGATTGTGTGTATAGTTAGATATATCTTGCTAGATATTACTGCACTGTCGGAGCTAGAAACACAAGCATTTCGCTACACCCGCAATAACATCTGCTAAACATGTGTATGTGACAAATAATACTTCAATTGTTTTGATTTGTCTGTTTCATCCTAACATCGTTGGTGCCGACGTGGATAACAATATCCCTCTACTCTCTACACTCGCCAGTTTAAGCCTCAGGCAGCACCATCTTCGGATTAGCTTTTACGTCGGATTAGCCTTTAAGTCGTACTAGCCTTTACGTCGGTGTAAGGGGTGTTTAACTGGCGGCAGAGAAGTCAGACGCAGGAGAGAAATAACTGTGTTTCCAACGGCACAGTTTAATAATAAAACCCACCGGAAAACAGAGTAATAAAAATCAATGGGTAACCTAACCCGACGCACACCAGTACAGACCTACACATACAATCTCCGACAAGGACTTGAGGGGAAACAGAGGGTTAAATACACAACATGTAATTAATGGGGTTGGAACCAGGTGTGAAGGAAGACAAGACAAAACCAATGGAAAATGAAAAATGGATCAGTGATGGCTAGAAGGTCGGTGACGTCGACCGCCGAAACGTCGCCCGAACAAGGAGAGGGACCAACTTCGGCGGAAGTCATGACAGTCGGATTAGCCTTTACGTCAGATTAGCATTTACGTCGCTGGATGATTTTTTTAAAGTCTAATATTGCAGATAATGGAGTCACCAACGACTAGGGTTTTCATTTTGTCAGAGCTAACGGTGGGAGGCTTCGGCGGCTCAGACCCTGTAACGGGTGGAGGAGAGACCTGAGGAGAGGCTCGGCCTCTGACTCCGACTCCTCGGTGCTTAGTGAGGAAAACCGGTTGAAAGTTTCTATCGGCTGAATGAGCGACACAGGTTGAGCATGCTGACTGCATTTCTTTCCAGAAGCCGTGATAAAATTGTCCGGCTGCGGGGGACAGTGCAGGGGTAATAGACTACCTGTCTTTACTGGTGGCACAGATGCTGTATCATCCTTTCCTACATTTAAATTGCCCTTGTCTAACATTTGCATCTGAAGCCGAGCTTGCAACTCGTCTATCCTCAAATTAAAGCAACAGTTCTCCTGTATATTATAACTACAACGACTGCAATGAGAAGGCATAATATTACATAGCTTTCTCTCCTCGAGGATCCTGCAGATCCAGATAAAGTCTGGGGTGAAAAAGTTGAGTGGAAAATTGTCAAGCGAGGACAAAACTAACTTTGGGAAACAGTGGCACTCCAAAAAGTTTATTTAAAAAGGACAAAAAAGACATCACCTCATTTCACTTTTTTATTTTTTTGTCCGGACAGGCTAATGCGTTTCGGCAGTTCTGCCTTCATCAGAGCGTCAAGAGACTTGCCATAGCCATTGTTTTTTTATTTGCAGATGCCTACAGTAGGTGATCATTACAATTGCTCTGGGAGGACAGTACATAGTGGTAATAAAAACATGAACGTGAACCAACAATTATTACAAAATAGAAAAAACAAATTCACAGATCATCAAAATAAACTTGATAAATAGGATTCAGGTTTTTTTTGTGCATTTTTGTTGCAATTTTTATACTCCCAGGTATTTATTTTTGGAGGCTTTACTGTGCAAAAGGAAATAGCAAAATGCACCATAACATTATGAATGCACTTTGTTGCTATCCAAGCTAAGTAAGCGGAGGATACGTGGTACATGTCCTCATCCTGATTGACCCCCGTCCCCGTCCCTTGATGAAGGAATATTGTCAAAACTCTAGTCACACTGTAAATACCGTTAGTGGAAAGATGTTGTAACTAGTGTAATAGCAGTGTTACTACACAGACGTAAAAAAATAAAACATCTTTATCTAAAGTTTTCCAAATAATGTAATTGGTTCTTAATTTCTTAAAGTTTGTTTTTCATTCTGTCTTTGTTTCCACAGAACTGTGTGTGGCAAGAACCATCCAACCCGGCTGAACATGTGAGCTACCATCGAGTCTACAACAAGGAACACTGTCTCGAGTCACAACCAACTCAGGCCTACCCCCCTCCTGTTACCTTCTTACCCCAGAACCCCTACACACATCCTCTCTCCAACAACCCCCTGTACCCCGCCAGCTACCCCACCCAAGGCCAAGGTCAGGGCGAGGCGCCACGGCCCCTCTTCCCTAAGGAGCAGTCCGTGTGACCCCCTGAAATCATTCTGGAGCTCCAGCTCAGTAAGAGCCATCATCAGAGCTGATGTAACCTGAAATACAGGAAGCTACACCAAGCTTTGCTCTAAGGGTGTGTATGCCCCCCCACCCCCACCACCACCACCACCACCACCACCACCTCTCTCTCTCTCTCTCTCTCTCTCTCTCTCTCTCTCTCTCTCTCTCTCTCTCTCTCGCTCTCTCTCTCACTGTCTCTCTCTCACTCTCTCTCTCTCTCTCTCTCTGTCTCTCTCTCTGTCTCTCTCTCTCTCTCTCTCTCTGTGTCTCTCTCTCTCTCTGTCTCTCTGTCTCTCTGTCTCTCTCTGTCTCTCTCTCTCTCTCTCTCTGTCTCTCTCTCTCTCTCTCTCTCTCTCTCTCTCTCTCTCTCTCTCTGTTTCTATTAGCCTGATGATGGAGTGGGCCTCCCCCTGCTATGATGGAAGTGTCAGTAGTTTGTGGACCTTAAAACCTTGTGTGTTGTGCACTGCATGTTCCACCGAGGCTGTCAGTATGACTCCTCATCTTGTGCTGTTATTGTAGACACCACTGCCATCACATTCCACTCCACTCAGCCTCACCCTCACCACCCTAATGTAGGTGTGTTCTTCAACTAGCTGTCCTCAATGTCTTGATTGCTTCCATATCCTTGTAAATGTTCATTTTTAACTTTTGCCAAGTGTTCAACAATGTACAATATACACCACTGGGTCACTCAAGATTTATTTAATACTTTTTCTCTTCCCACAGTAGTAGGGACATCTTTTCTCTTCCCACAGTGCTAGGAACCTATTTTCTCTTCCCACAGTGATAGGGACCTCTTTTCTCTTCCCACAGTGATAGGGACCTCTTTTCTCTTCCCACAGTAGTAGGGACCTCTTTTCTCTTCCCACAGTGATAGGGACCTCTTATCTCTTCCCACAGTGGTAGTGACCTCTCTTCTCTTGATTGGTATACACTTTTGTACGTATGGACTTTTGTTTTATGTTTGTTAATAATAATTTGCTTGCTTCTTTATAAATACGTACATGTATGTGTGATTGCGTGTGTGATGGTGAAAGTACATGACATTTTATTTCTGTCATCATTGTTTTTAATAATAAATATCTGACATGGACTATATCAACAGGATAATTGGTAGTTTGACCTGGATCACTCCTCTCAAAAACATCTACAATTAGGACTGATTTGGTTATTTTGGATTACTAACAGTGTTATGTTATCACCCCCATAAGATATAACGTCAAGCTAAGGGCTCTAAATCCAATCGAAGTACAGTTTTAAGATTTTAGAAAATCTTGTATTCTTTTAAATCTTGTATTTTATTTTTGAAACAGATTTTATTTGCTCCATCAATTGTTTTCTTCTAATAATTGTCTGGTAGTTGATGATGGTATGATGTCACAGACAGAGCTTACCATACAGTTAATGACATCATACCATACAGTTAGTGACATCATACCATACAGTTAATGACATCATACCATCCAGTTAATGACATCATACCATATAGTTAATGACATCGTACCATACAGTTAATGACATCATACCATACAGTTAATGACATCATACCATCCAGTTAATGACATCATACCATCCAGTTAATGACATCATACCATCCAGTTAATGACATCATACCATCCAGTTAATGACATCATACCATATAGTTAATGACATCGTACCATACAGTTAAAGACATCGTACCATACAGTTAATGACATCATACCATCCAGTTAATGACATCATACCATCCAGTTAATGACATCATACCATACAGTTAATGACATCATACCATCCAGTTAATGACATCATACCATCCAGTTAATGACATCATACCATATAGTTAATGACATCGTACCATCCAGTTAATGACATCATACCATACAGTTAATGACATCACACCATCCAGTTAATGACATGTTAATTTGTTTTCAAGACAACGTTTACATTCAACATCCATTTTGTCCGCTGGGATGGTAAGGGTGACACTTTCCCAGTTTACATGTCAAATGCTGACTTTCCATATACTGTCCATATCTGTATGAGAAATAGGTCCAGTCAGAGATCTCTGAGGTCCTTAATGCTTTGTGGCGTATTAATCAGAAGGAAAGGAAGGAGTTCCTCAGACTTACAGGTCCAATAGACCAATATGACAATCACACACCAACCAGGGCTGTCCTCAAAAAATGTGAAAGAGCAAACAACCTCACAAAATGTATTTGTGATGCATTTTTAGAAATGTGATTTTGTTCAGATGTTTTGATCACGGCTAGAGGGTGGCCAGGAGACCTTTTCTAGGACAAACCACACCTTTCTTTGTCTTATTTGAAATGTTTTTGAACATGGTTTTAAGAAATGTATTGCTATAAAGAGTTTCAAATCAAGCTATCTAACATTCATCTTGCAGAGAATAGCACGTGTTATTGTATTTTTTTAGAGAAGGAACAGTAATATACTATAGTACGCCAGTGATTTTACCATAGAACCATGCTATGCTGTGACAGTGTTGATTTCAGACCATAAGCTAATGTGTTTGATCAAAAAGCCAGTTAGAAGCTATTACCACTGAAACGGCACTGTCACACAAACACAACTGTATTTTCATAAACTGAAAGTTCAGTGTTTTGCCATGTCAGCTGTATATTCTGGAACGACGACAACAAAAAATAATTAATTGTGTTTGTGCTCCATAAAAAAAAAATATATATTTACCTTAGAGGTTTTTGAACGTGTAACAATTTAACTTTTGAACATTGGTTGTTGGGATAAAGTAAAACTTTGTTTGTGAGACTTTCTTCCGTGTCACCTTGTTTTCTTGCAATGTCTCTATATGTGTGCTAGTATGGCATTAGGTTGGTCTGAAGCTGCTGGTGAAGTGTTTTATTGCTGTACCCGCTGTATGGAAACACTGGAACACATCTTACCCATGTAACGCCATTACTATCACTGATTTCCTCCTCCTCCTCACATCCTCCTCCTCCACATCCACCTCCTCCTCCACATCCTCCTCCTCCTCCTCCTCCACATCCTCCTCCTCCTCCACATCCTCCTTCTCCTCTACATCCACATCCACCTCCTCCTCCACATCCTCCTCCTCATCCTCCACATCCTCCTCATCCTCCTCCTCCTCCTCCTCCACATCCTCCTCCTCCTCCACATCATCCTCATCCTCCTCCACATCCTCCTCCACATCCTCCTCCACATCCTCCTCCTCCACATCCACCTCCTCCTCCTCCACATCCTCCTCCTCCACATCCTCCTCCTCCACATCCTCCTCCTCCACATCATCCTCCTCCTCCTCCTCCTCCTCCTCCACATCCTCCTCCTACACATCATCCTCCTCCACATCTTCCTCCTCCTCTGAAGCTGCTGGTGAAGTGTTTTATTGCTGTACCCGCTGTATGGAAACACTGGAACACATCTTACCCATGTAACGCCATTACTATCACTGATTTCCTCCTCCTCCTCACATCCTCCTCCTCCACATCCACCTCCTCCTCCACATCCTCCTCCTCCTCCTCCTCCACATCATCCTCATCCTCCTCCACATCCTCCTCCACATCCTCCTCCACATCCTCCTCCTCCACATCCACCTCCTCCTCCTCCACATCCTCCTCCTCCACATCCTCCTCCTCCACATCCTCCTCCTCCACATCATCCTCCTCCTCCTCCTCCTCCTCCTCCACATCCTCCTCCTACACATCATCCTCCTCCACATCTTCCTCCTCCTCCTCCTCCTCCACATCCTCCTCCTCCTCCACATCCTCCTCCTCCTCCACATCCTCCTCCACATCCTCCTCCTCCTCCACACTCTCCTCATCCTCCACATCCTCCTCCTCCACCTCCACATCCTCCTCCTCCACCTCCTCCTCTTCCACATCATCCTCCTCCTCCACATCATCCTCCACATCATCCTCCTCCTCCTCCTCCTCCTCCTCCACATCCTCCTCCACATCCTCCTCATCCTCCTCCTCCTCCTCCTCCACATCCTCCTCCTCCTCCTCCTCCTCCTCCTCCTCCACATCCTCCTCCTCCTCCTCCTCATCCTCCTCCTCCTCCACATCCTCCTCCTCCACAGCCTCCTCCTCCTCCACATCCTCCTCCTCCTCCACATCCTCCTTCCCTACTATTATTATTATTTACAGTATATGCTCAGGGATTCTTGAAAGAAGTGACACTCTCATTTGACACATGTGAAACATATATTTTGTTAGAGCGAATTTTGAGCTATCAAAGCATGTAAATGGGAAACCTATTAATTTGTTTCACCTCTGTCAAATACCATAAAAGCATTGCACTTTTACAATTATAATTTTTGTTTTGACAAAACATATTTTTTCTGAATATTGACAAAACATGGATCTTAAGGTTGTTAGCCGTCAGTGACAGATACTCTGAACAGATACTCTGAACAGATACTCTGAACAGATATTCTGAACAGATACTGTGAACAGATATTCTGAACAGATATTCTGAACAGATATTCTGAACAGATATTCTGAACAGATACTCTGAACAGATACTGTGAACAGATACTCTGAACAGATACTGTGAACAGATACTCTGAACAGATACTCTGAACAGATACTCTGAACAGATACTCTGAACAGATACTCTGAACAGATACTCTGAACAGATACACTGGACAGATACACTGGACAGATATTTTGAACAGATACTCTGAACAGATACTCTGAACAGATACACTGAACAGATTTTCTGAACTTAAAAGTTCAAATCAAACATTAGTAAAAATAAATGATTCATTCTAAAATCCCCAGTAAACAAATCTGATTGAGTTAATGTTTTAAATTGTCTACAACAATTGCATTTTTAATCTTCATTCAAGTGGAGTATAATTGTGATTATTTATTTAATTACCTTACTTGCTTTATGACTAAAACCTCATTAAATGCAACACGCTGTATTTGAACCTAAATGAATATCCTATCTTAATCTATAAGGCAAATGGAGTTGACAGTTTATAGTTGTGACCACGGGGATTCCAATATTCTTTGTTTAAATCTATCAAAAGTAGAGAACTATCCAGACCATGAGTGGTCCTGTTGCACTTCATGCACTTCATGTCCTTATGGTATAACTGGCCCTGTTCATTCCTAATTAATTTAGGATTTTGATCAATCTGACGGAGATCAGACACAACACAAATAATTTAAAGTCACAGAGGGCTACTGTAATAAACTAGATAAGATCGTTTTTTTTGTGAAGTTTGAAATTGGGATCCTTTGCTCCAGACAATGGCATTTCCAGGCATGGAGCCAACATGGAAATTCATCATATTTAAAATATTAAGGAAAAATATGCACACTAATCTTTACCCTATAAAATCCCCCCCCAGAATTTTTTTTTTAGCTCAAATAATGCAACAAAATCCATTTTTTTGTCCCGACTTTCAAGAATCCCTTTGCTACAAACTGCTGCAGCAGTGGACACTAAACAGCTCCACAGTTAGAAGAAAAGGTTCCAAAAGCGTTCCTCAGCTGTCCGCATAGAAGTACCCTGCTTGGTTACAGGTACTGTAGAACCCTTTTGATTCCAGGTAGAACCCTTTTGGGTGAGACAGCTGAAGAATCCTTTTTTTTTCTACGAGTGTAGAGTATTGGCAAAACAACAATTGTCCAGCAATTGCTCTTTAGTGTCTACTAGCGATAGTACAGCACAAGAACCTGTATAAAACAAACTGTTTAGTGCCCACATCTATATGCCTCCTATTGATATACAGTTATCTCCTATTGAATTTTCTACTGACGATAATTGCCACGCATTTATTTACTTATCATCTCTCTCCTCTTATTTTGTACATTTTTGGTTGTATTTTTTTAAACGTAAGTGTTTTAATTTTATTATTTTATCCGTGGAAGGAGGATTTCTGATCTGGATCAATGTGGAAACATGAGCTTGTAGTCATTGTGTGTGTGTTGCCACTGCTATGGAACTCTAAAATACCTTGATGTGAGACATTTAAACTTGTATTTTTTACATGGAATTTTATGTTTAATGTAAATATTATTAACAATGTATCTGATGTGAGAAAATAAACTGATGCAGTTAAACATTAAACTTCACAACCTCTCCACGTTATAGAGTGTCTGTAATGTTTGTTTATTGAACTTGTCAGAAATCACAATATACATTTTTATGACCTCACCTTAGCTCAAACTACTCAGTGGGTGTCAAATCATATATTGAACTCTAGTAATACGATGGGACACGTGGAAAGCTGAATATATTTCACCCAGAAAATGACATCTAATGTATGAGATTTCATCCTTCTGTGAACACATCTTCAGTCTACTAGTCCTGTTCCTATTATCTATTCCTCCTGAGGCCTGTCAGAGTCTAGTCCTGTTCCTATTATCTATTCCTCCTGAGGCCTGTCAGAGTCCTGTTCCTATTATCTATTCCTCCTGAGGCCTGTCAGAGTCCTGTTCCTATTATCTATTCCTCCTGAGGCCTGTTGGCGTCTCTAATGACACCCTATTCCCAACACAGAGCAGTACTTCTGACTAGGGCCAATGGGAATCAGGTCAAATGTAGTGCCCTATGTTAGGTAACAGGGTGGTTTTCGGGACACGCTCAGTCTGCCCCTTAAGTTAAAATGAATAAATAGGTTTGTGAATATTCTATGGGTATCATAAGGCATTCATTTTCCCTCCAATTGAATGCCAGGATGATTGCTTTGAATCGGTGACGTCCCATTAAATATACTTCAGTGTTGTTGTGGCTGGCCATTGTTATTAAAGATCTGCTTACAATGATAAGGTATGTTGACATGTCGTTAAAATCTTCCCTAGATAGCATACCTAAAGAAAATGGACTTTTTATATTCAGGAAAAGCTGAGGGGATAGCCACCTTTCAGGGTTATGCCTGTTACAATCCCCCCCCACTGTCGTTACTGTGCCATGCTGATTATTCTGTCTGATTGACATTGCTGTAACAGGGTCTTCGCTGCAGTAACCTGTGTTTGATGACAACGGCTACTGGTATAGGACAATTTAACGCAACAGTGGACCGCTTTCTGTACAAACCGACAATAACAGCAGGCCTTCACACATTCCTTCTCTGCTGTACAGAGTAATACTAAACATATTGACTCTGCAATGTGGCGTAACCAAGGGAACTGATACAGTTAGCTTTCCTTCTTCTTCTCTGTTTCCCTGTTGGTATTTTTTTGGAGCAATCACCAACTCTAATGACTCAATAAGGAGCTTAGTTACGTCCCATTATAAACCTATTGTGGTGGCCTGGACTGGCCTGGCCTCTCCTCTACTCTCCTCTGTCCTCTTCCGACAGGCAGCATTCAGTCACTCTGCAGAGTTTTTAAATCTGCTGAAGACACAACAATGCTTCATATCTCTCTCTCTCTCTCTCTCTCTCTCTCCTCTCTCTGTCTCTCCTCTCTCTCCCTCTCTCTCTCTCTCTCTCTCTCTCTCTCTCTCTCTCTCTCTCTCTCTCTCTCTCTCTCTCTCTCTCTCTCTCTCTCTCCTCTCTCTCTCTCTCTCTCTCTCTCTCTCTCTCTCTCTCTCTCTCTCTCTCTCTCTCTCTCTCTCTCTCTCTCTCTCTCTCTCTCTCCTCTCTCTCTCTCTCTCTCTCTCTCTCTCTCTCTCTCTCTCTCTCTCTCTCTCTCTCTCCTCTCTCTCTCTCTCTCTCTCTCTCTCTCTCTCTCTCTCTCTCTCTCTCTCTCTCTCTCTGTCTCTGTCTCTGTCTCTGTCTGTCTGTCTCTCTCTCTGTCTGTCTCTGTTTCTCTCTGTCTCTCTCTGTCTCTGTTTCTCTCTGTCTCTGTTTCTCTCTGTCTCTCTCACTGTCTCTCTCACTGTCTCTGTTTCTCTCTGTCTCTCTCACTGTCTCTCTCACTGTCTCTCTCACTCTCTCTCTCTGTCTCTGTCTCTCTCTCTCTCTGTCTAACTTTCTCTCTGTGGCCTTGCAGAAAATGAACATCAAAGACTCTTGCCAGTGGTAGAAGGTTGCTGTGTTGCTGATCCTTTTTTGATATCTTTTCTGCTTTGGTTGTTAAAGGGTTTATTGACAATAAAGGTGTAAGAAAATGCCACCTCAGAATCTAGTTCAAATGCCGTTTAAGAGAAATATGCTATTTTTATTTTTTCCACTCTAAAACGGAGCCGCTTAACCTGTTGAACTCTGAGTGGTTGTTTTTACAGAATGTGACATATAATTTTAAAGCTACAGTCCTTGTCTTTTTGGAAATCGATCTCAAATTGTACTGCTGGAAAGTCAACAGAATTAGAGGCATGATAAAAGCAGCCTCAGATTCAGCTGAACCAGCCCATGCAGACAAAAAACAGACACACTTTAATGAGCATGAATTGTAGTAATTAGTCATTTGTAGTGCATGCTTCATTAAATCCAATTTTGAAAGTCATTATAATTTAACAGAACATTAGGTTGCCAGCGACTCAATCCAGGGAGAGGTCCAGGTACAGATCTGCTCGATACACACCTGGACAGAAGCTTGCTTGAAAATCCATATCAACTACATAACTCACTAAAGAACTTACCATATGACGCAAACACATAAAAATATCCATGAAATACTACAATATATTGTATCCTCATTATACTCTTAGGATACAACACACGTGAAAATATACATATATAAATGCATAACCACAATCTATGACAAACAGAAAAGTAAACAAGTTAAACTGGCATGCTGGGATGCTGGGATGCTGGGATGCTGTCATGCTAGGATGCTGTCATGCTGGGATGCTGGGATACTGGCATGCTGGGATGCTGTCATGCTAGGATGCTGTCATGCTGGGATGCTGTCATGCTGGGATGCTGTCATGCTGGGATGCTGGCATGCTGGGATGCTGGGATGCTGTCATGCTGTCATGCTGGGATGCTGGCATGCTGGGATGCTGGGATGCTGGCATGCTGTCATGCTGTCATGCTGGGATGCTGTCATGCTGTCATGGTGTCATGCTGGGATGCTGGGATGCTGTCATGCTGGAATGCTGGCATGCTGGGATGCTGTCATGCTGTCATGATGTCATGCTGGGATGCTGGGATGCTGTCATGCTGGGATGCTGGCATGCTAGGATGCTGGGATGCTGGCATGCTGTCATGCTGGGATGCTGTCATGCTGTCATGCTGGGATGCTGTCATGCTGTCATGCTGGGATGCTGTAATGCTGGCATGCTGGGATGCTGTCATGCTGTCATGCTGTCATGCTGGGATGCTGGGATGCTGTCATGCTGGGATGCTGGGATGCTGGGATGCAGGCATGCTGGGATGCTGGGATGCTGGGATGCTGGGATGCTGTCATGCTTTCATGCTGGAATGCTGGCATGCTGGGATGCTGTCATGCTGTCATTCTGTCATGCTGTCATGCTGGGATGCTGGGATGCTGGGATGCTGTCATGCTGGCATGGTAGGATGCTGGGATGCTGGCATGCTGTCATGCTGGGATGCTGTCATGCTGTCATGCTGGGATGCTGTCATGCTGGGATGCTTGAATGCTGGGATGCTGGCATGCTGGGATGCTGTCATGCTGTCATGCTGTCATGCTGGGATGCTGGCATGCTGGGATGCTGTCATGCTGGGATGCTGGGATGCAGGCATGCTGGGATGCAGGCATGCTGGGATGCTGGGATGCTGGGCTGCTGGGCTGATGGGATGCTGGGATGCAGGCATGCTGGGATGCTGGGATGCTGGGATGCTAGCCTACTGCTGGGATGCTGGCTTGCTGGGATGCTGGGATGCTGGGATGCTGGCCTACTGCTGGTATAGTGTACTATATATGCAACAGGGCGTCATTTGGGATACAGCCTTGGGACCACAGTACCTGTTGCTCTGTTAACCCCTCCCTGGGGTCAACCACCTCCCCCAGCACAACAACCCCCTCCCCCTGCACCACAACCCCCTCCCCCAGCACAACAACCCCCTCCCCCAGCACAACAACCCTCTCCCCCAGCACAACAACCCCTCCCACAGCACAACAACCCCCTCCCCCAGCACAACAACCCCCTCCCCCAGCACAACAACCCCCTCCCCCAGCACAACAACCCCCTTCCCCAGCACAACAACCCCCTCCCCCAGCACAACAACCCCCTCCCCCAGCACAACAACCCCCTCCCCCAGCACAACAACCCCCTTCCCCAGCACAACAACCCCCTTCCCCAGCACAACAACCCCCTCCCCCAGCACAACAACCCCCTCCCCCAGCACAACAACCCCCTCCCCCAGCACAACAACCCCCTTCCCCAGCACAACAACCCCCTTCCCCAGCACAACAACCCCCTCTCCCCCAGCACAACAACATGTCATGAGCTGATGAGCAGATTTTTTCAGCATGTTTTTAAAAAATATATATTCATTTAGAGTTAGATAAACTTGGATTTTTGGCAAGGACATATACAGGATGACACCGTCCACAGCATAACCTTCACTCCAGATCGAAACTCCAAACCTACAACCTGGAAGGATAAGTACACCATCCAACCTGGAACTGAGGCAGACCAGACAGACCAGACAGACCAGACAGACCAGACACACCTTCAAATAGCACCGAGGTTTGAGGTGAGAGGTGTCGAAGCCTTTGAGCCCAACCAATGGCAGTCTACCCCACATAAATCCAGAGGCCTTGAAGTCACTTCCTGCTGTTCAGAGACTGTTCACCCATGACTGCGTGGCCAAGCACGCCTCCATCTCAGTCATCAAGTTTGCAGATGACACAACAGTAGTAGGATTGATTGCCAAGAGTGGTGCAAAGCTGTCATCAAGGCAAAGGGTTGCTACTTTGAAGAATCTCACATATAAATATATATTTTGATTTGTTTAACACTTTTTTGGTTACTACATGACTCCAATTGTGTTATTTCATAGTTTTGATGTCTTCACTATTATTCTACAATGTAGAAAATAGTAAAAAAAAAAATAAGAAAAGCCCTTGAATGAGTAGGTGTGTCCAAAGGTTTGACAGGTACTGTATCAACAAAGATAACATATTCTGTACACTTGTCCTGTTTCTCTCAACGGGGATTCCCCTCAAAGAGCACCTGTGGTTTTTGGAATACCTGATGCTGAAGCTCCTGCTATTTATTTTCTTCATAAATAAATGATGTTATATAATATAATAATATTACAAAAACAAAACGTCCATAAATGGAAACCCTTTATGGAAAGAGAGAAGAGAGACAGTACATGAAGAGAAACCTAAGACAACAACACAGCATGGCAGAAGAGAGACACCACAACACGACATAAAGAGAAACCTAAGACAACAACACAGCATGGCAGAAGAGAGACACCACAACATAAAGAGAAACCTAAGACAACAACACAGCATGGCAGAAGAGACACCACAACATAAAGACAGACCTAAGACAACAACACTGCATGGCAGAAGAGAGACCACAACACGACATAAAGAGAAACCTGAGACAACAACACAGCATGGCAGAAGAGAGACACCACAACACGACATAAAGAGAAACCTAAGACAACAACACAGCATGGCAGAAGAGAGACACCACAACACGACATAAAGAGAAACCTAAGACAACAACACAGCATGGCAGAAGAGCTAGTAAATCTCCATGTGGTTAGTAAGATTCGTATTCAACACGTCCATCCAGACCATCTCTGGTCAGCACCACAGCCTGATTCACATTCAACATGTTCACATTTAGATTTCAGTGCAGCCTTTGATATTATTGACCATAAACTGATGTTGAAAAAACATAAGTGCTATGGCTTTTCAACCTCTGCCATATAGTGGATTCAGAGCGATATATCTAATAGAACTCAAAGGGTTTACTTTAATCGAAGCGTCTCTAATGTCAAACATGTAAAGTGTGGTGTACCGCAGGGCCGCAGATTCAACCATGTATGCATCAGCAACCACAGCTAATGAAGCCACTGAAACCCTTAACAAAGAGTTGGTCTGTTTTGGAATGGGTGGCCAGTAATAAACTGGTCCTGAACATCTCTAAAACTAAGAGCATTGTATTTGGTACAAATCATTCATTAACTGCTAGACCTCAGCTGAATCTGGTAATGAATGGTGTGGCTGTTGAACAAGTTGAGGAGACTAAATTACTTGGTGTTACCTTAGATTGTAAACTGTCATGGTCAAAACATATAGATTCACTGGTTGTCAAGATGGGGAGAGGTCTGTCCGTAATTGTTTGCATAGTCAATTTACACACAGCTCTGACACACACACTTATCCCACCAGACATGCCACCAGGGGTCTTTTCATAGTCCCCAAATCCAGAACAAATTCAAGAAAGCGTACAGTATTATATAGAGCCATTATTGCATGGAACTTCCTTCCATCTCATACTGCTAAAATAAACAGCAAACCTGGTTTAAAAAATCAGATAAAGCAACACCTTACGGCTCAACGCCTCTCCCTTATTGGACCTAGATAGTTTGTGTGTATGCATTGATATGTCAGCTATGTTTGCCTTTTTAAAAAATGTATGTAGTTCTGTCCTTGAGCTGTTCTTGTCTAATGATGTTCTGTATTATGTCATTCTGTATTATGTTCCATGTTTTGTGTGGAACCCCAGGAAGAGTAGCTGCTGCTTTTGCTACAGCTAATGGGAATCCTAATAAAATGCCAAATACCAAAATACCATCCAGACCATCTCTAGTCAGCAACAGAGCCTGATATAATGTGACTGGGGAATCTTTGGTAGATGGCTGACTTGACATTTCTGTCTCATCATGTGAGAGCTGAGATGCTTCCCTCTGGGGCTTGCTGATGAGGGGAGGTTACAGTCTGTTATGGGGCTGGCTGATGAGGGGAGGTTACAGTCTGTTATGGGGCTTGCTGATGAGGGGAGGTTACAGTCTGTTCTGGGGCTGGCTGATGAGGGGAGGTTTCAGTCTGTTATGGGGCTTGCTGATGAGGGGAGGTTACAGTCTGTTATGGGGCTGGCTGATGAGGGGAGGTTTCAGTCTGTTATGGGGCTTGCTGATGAGGGGAGGTTACAGTCTGTTATGGGGCTGGCTGATGAGGGGAGGTTTCAGTCTGTTATGGGGCTGGCTGATGAGGAGAGGTTACAGTCTGTTCTGGGGCTGGCTGATGAGGGGAGGTTACAGTCTGTTCTGGGGCTGGCTGATGAGGGGAGGTTACAGTCTGTTCTGGGGCTTGCTGATGAGGGGAGGTTACAGTCTGTTATGTGGCTGGCTGATGAGGGGAGGTTACAGTCTGTTCTGGGGCTGGCTGATGAGGGGAGGTTACAGTCTGTTCTGGGGCTGGCTGATGAGGAGAGGTTACAGTCTGTTCTGGGGCTGGCTGATGAGGAGAGGTTTCAGTCTGTTCTGGGGCTGGCTGATGAGGGGAGATTACAGTCTGTTCTGGGGCTGGCTGATGAAGGGAGGTTACAGTCTGTTCTGGGGCTGGCTGATGAGGGGAGATTACAGTCTGTTCTGGGGCTGGCTGATGAGGGGAGATTACAGTCTGTTTTTATGTTCGTCTTTCTTTCTGCAAGCACGTCCGTCCGTCCGTCTGTCTGCTCTCTGCTGCTGAGGGAAGGTGTCTGTCTGTCTGTCCGTCTAAACTGAATATGAACTGAATTCACAAATACTGTAATTGGCTACTGTAATCAGAGGAGTCAGAAACAGTGTGTCTGCCAGGAAGAGACAGTATGTAATGTCGACCAGTTCTCCCTGTTTCCTTTCTCCCTCCGAGTCTACCACCTTGTTCTCAGCTAACACATACAGTGCCTTCAGAAAGTATTAAAACCTCTGGACTTAAAAAAAATATATTCCCATTACAGCCTGCATTTAACAGTGATTTAATTGAGGTTGTGTATCACTGGCCTACACACAATACCCCATAATGCCAAATTGGAATTATGTCTTCAGAACATTTTACAAATTATTAAAAATGAAACGCTGAAATGTGTTGAGTCAATAATTATTCAACCCTTTTGTTATGGAAAAACTAAATAAGTTCAGCAATACAAATGTTCCTTAACAAGTTGCATGGACTCTCTCTGTGTGCAAAAAAAGTGTTTACCTGTAAGGGGGTGCGTAACCGGTGGCAGGAAGTCAGATGCAGGAGAGCAGAACTTGGTAATAACTGGAGCAGGTTAATCGCAAAACCAACATCATCAAGAAAATAACAGCTTGGGTACAAAACCCGACGCGCACCAGTCAACATGTGCACAAGCACTTACACACAAACAATACCACACAAAGACATGGGGGGGGGAACAGAGGGTTAAATACACAACACGTAACGAGGGAATGAAAACCAGGTGTGTGGGAAAACAAGACAAAACAATTGGAAAATGAAAAGGCGATGGCTAGAAGACCGGTGACGTCGACCGCCGAACGCCGCCCGAACGAGGAGAGGACCCGACCTCGGCAGAAGTCTTGACATTAACATGATTTTTGAATGACTACCTCATCTCCGTACCCAACATATACAATAATTTGTAAGGTCCCTCAGTCAAGCTGTGCTCGGCAAGAACTGGGGAGTTTTTTTTTTATAAAAAGAAACGGAATAGAGCTAAGCCCAGGCAGAGTCCTAGAGGAAACCCTGGTTCAGTCTGCTTTCCACCAGACACTGGGAAATGAATTCACCTTTCAGCAGGACAATAACCTAAAACACAAGGCCAAATCTACACTGGGAGATGAATTCACCTTTCAGCAGGACAATAACCTAAAACACAAGGCCAAATCTACACTGGGAGATGAATTCACCTTTCAGCAGGACAATAACCTAAAACACAAGGCCAAATCTACACTGGGAGATGAATTCACCTTTCAGCAGGACAATAACCTAAAACACAAGGCCAAATCTACACTGGAGATGAATTCACCTTCCAGCAGGACAATAACCTAAAACACAAGGCCAAATCTACACTGGGAAAATGAATTCACCTTCCAGCAGGACAATAACCTAAAACACAAGGCCAAATCTACACTGGAGATGAATTCACCTTTCAGCAGGACAATAACCTAAAACACAAGGCCAAATCTACACTGGGAGAAGAATTCACCTTTCAGCAGGACAATAACCTAAAACACAAGGTCATATATACACTGGAGTTGATTACCAAGAAAACATTGCCTAGTTACAGTTCTGACTTAAATTTGCTTCAATATCTTTGGAAAGACTTGACAATGGTTGTCTAGCAACGATCAACAACCAACTTGACAGAGTTTGAAGAATTTAAAAAACAATTATATGCAAATATTGTACAATCCAAGTGTGCAAAGTTCTTAGAGACAGCTGTATTCGCAGACAAAGGCAATTCTGACATGTTTTGACTCAGGGGGGTTTATAGTTATGTAAATGAGACATTTCTGTATTCGATTTTCAAAAATGCTAAACTTTCTAAAACAAGTATTGAATTTATTAAGATGATGAACATGATATACAGAAAACATGATATACAGAGAACATGATATTTATTGAACATGATATACAGAAAACATGATATACAGAGAACATGATATTTATTGAACATGATATACAGAGAACATGATATATAGTGAATATGATATATAGTGAACATGATATATAGTGAACATGATATATAGTGAACATGATATATAGTGAACATGAGATATAGGGAACATGAGATATAGTGAACATGATATATAGTGAACATGAGATATAGGGAACATGATATATAGTGAACATGATATATAGTGAACATGATATATAGTGAACATGATATAGTGAACATGATATATAGTGAACATGAGATATAGTGAACATGACTGTCCAAATGAAAATCCAAATTAAACCAACAGTTCTTAGTAACTGTAGTAATATGCCAAGTATATATTCTGATCTGAAGCAATGCTTACTAATGTTCTAATCAAACTCGTTATGTCCATTGATTCAAGCCCTTGACATACCGCGATATAGTCTAAAATAAAAGTTTTACATTGTAATCAAACTCAGTTGCAAAGCCACTTATAAATCAATAGAGCAGGCATACATTATGGCTCACAGAGAGCAGAGCGCCTCGTCATATTCAGGTCAGGCTCAGCTTTTGACATGTTTAGTCGACTGACTGCCAGTTCTGACGTGTTGGTGACATTCTTTTCTGAGAGATAAATAGTGATAAAAGACAACTATATTGCTAACGTGAACGTGGCATGAACGTGACTTGAACGTGGCGTGAACGTGACGTGAACGTGGCGTGAACGTGACGTGAACGTGACGTGAACGTGGCGTGAACGTGGCGTGAACGTGACTTGAACGTGGCGTGAACGTGGCGTGAACGTGACTTGAACGTGGCGTGAACGTGGCGTGAACATGAACGTGAACGTGAACGTGATGTTGTGCTGAATCTCTTCCCTGGATGTCACACAGAGGACAGGTTAAGCAGGGCTCATGGTCCTTCTGACTCTCCTCCTGACTCCTCCAGAGAGATGTAGGGATTGCTTGGGAAGTCATCCGGAAAAGCCTTCGCTGATTGGATTGTGGGAATTCATCTGGAACAAATCCTTCGTGTCAATTTTATATAACACACTGCTCTCCCCTTTTCACTCTCTCTCTCTCTCTCTATGTGTGTCTCTGTCACCTCTCCCTCCTTTCCCTTCCTCAGTCTCTCTCTCTCTCTCTCTCTCTCTTTCTCTGTCTCTGTCTATGTCTCCTTTCCCTCACTCTCTCTCTCTCTCTCTCTCTCTCTCTCTCTCTGTCTCTCTCTCTCTCTCTCTGTCTCTCTCTCTCTATCTCTCTGTCTCTCTCTCTCTCTCTGGCTCTCTCTCTCTCTCTCTTTCTCTCTCTGACAATGTGTTGTTGTTTAACTCATCATTGTCACAATGATTTTCCTAGTCAGAATTTGACAAGTGGATTTAGTAATATCGAGTTGTTGTCGTCTGGGTTTGATCATACGCAGGGTTAAAGCGTAATATGGAGTTGTTGTCGTCTGGGTTTGATCATACGCAGGGTTAAAGCGTAACATGGAGTTGCTGTCGTCTGGGTTTGATCATACGCAGGGTTAAAGCGTAACATGGAGTTGTTGTCGTCTGGGTTTGATCATACGCAGGGTTAAAGCGTAATATGGAGTTGTTGTCGTCTGGGTTTGATCATACGCAGGGTTAAAGCTGGGTTAAAGCTGGGTTAAAGCTGGGTTAAAGCTGGGTTAAAGCTGGGTTAAAGCTGGGTTAACGCTGGGTTAAAGCTGGGTTAAAGCTGGGTTAAAGCTGGGTTAAAGCTGGGTTAAAGCTGGGTTAAAGCTGGGTTAAAGCTGGGTTTGATCATACACAGGGTTAAAGCTGGGTTAAAGCTGGGTTAAAGCTGGGTTAAAGCTGGGTTAAAGCTGGGTTAAAGCTGGGTTAACGCTGGGTTTGATCATACGCAGGGTTAACGCGTAACAAAGACAAGTGAGGCTACAGTCGCTTCTCATTTCCTTCCGAAAATTAGAAAAACCGTAACAGCAGCTGAACGTGTTTGTAGATGAACAAACAATTCCGTCTCATTCCAGTTCCCAATCATTTAGTGAGCAATCTCCCTTCAACACTTGACCTTTTAGGCAAGGATATTAGATTCATATGGTAATAATGTGAAACGGTGTGTGTGTGTGTGTGTGTGTGTGTGTGTGTGTGTGTGTGTGTGTGTGTGTGTGTGTGTGTGTGTGTGTGTGTGTGTGTGTGTGTGTGTGTGTGTGTGTGCGTAATCTGTGTGCGTGCGCATGCGTGCATGTCTGTGTGTTCATTGTGGGTGCGTGTGTATTTGTGTGTATGTGTGTGTGTGTGTGTGTATGTGTGTGTATGTGCGTATATAAAGTACTTGCCCTGACGTGTGTACAGTATGTGCACGTGATCTGCAATGCCTTCGGAAAATATTCATACCCCTTGACTGTTTCGTCATTTTGTTGTGTTACAAAGTGGATTCAAATGTATTTAATTTGTTTTTTTTTTGTCAACGATCTACTCCAAATACTCTGTAATGTCAATGTGGAAGAAAAATGCTAACATTTGTAAAAACATTTTTTTGTAAAAATGCTTAAAATCTTCATTAGATAAGTATTCAGTGCCTTGAGTCAATACCTTTGGTAGTGCTTACAGCTGTGAGTCTTTCTGGGCAAGGCTCTAAGAGCTTTGCAAACCTGAATTGTACAATATTTGCACGTCGTTCTTTAAAAAATTCTTCAAACTCAAGTTGGTTGTTGATAATTTGCTAGACAGCCATTTTTCAAGTCCTGCCATAGATTTTCAAGTCAATTTTTTTCAAAAAACGCTGTAGCGCCCCCTATCCTAGGCGAACGACAAGAGGTTAAAAACACTGTTATGGCACACAGTAGTAAGAGTCCATTTTAAATCCAGGCTGTAACACAACAGAAGGTGGACAAATTAAAGGGGTTGTAAATACTTTCTGAAGGCCCTGGGTAAACTTTTACTATAACATCAATTAATAATTTCTTATTTTTGTGACACAAAACAGGAAATAGTCAGAGGAACCAGAAGCGAGGAAGCAGCCATGGTTCAGATGGACATCAGGCTCATTTCTCTCTTCACCCCATATTTTAATATTGTGTCAGGCTCATTGGGATGCATAGGAAAGAAAGGTAGGTGGAAATAGAGATGAAATTGACTGATTCGTTGCTCTGCACAAATACAAATAAATTCACAGTGCCATTGGGAATTCTAATGGTCGAGTCCCATGGGAATATAGTAAGGGGAAAAGGGGAGAGGTTTCCACCTTGGACGTTAAGCCATTGTCGCTTCCCAAAGGGACCCTATTCTCTATATATACCGCACTACACAGATGCCATTTGGGACGGTTTTGGGACGTGTCCTTCTGCTATATACCTCCTGCTGTTAGACCCTTATGGCCTACATGTCCTCATGTTCAAATGAGCATTACAATGTAGTCATCTGTAACAGTTAACATGATGATTCTCTTTGGGAATAAGGATCTGCAGTATTAATACATGATGATTCTCTATGGGAATAAGGATCTGCAGTATTAATAAAACATAATGATTATCTATGGGAATAAGGATCTGCAGTATTAATACATGATGATTCTCTATGGGAATAAGGATCTGCAGTATTAATAAAACATAATGATTCTCTTTGGGAATAAGGATCTGCAGTATTAAAACATGATGATTCTCTTTGGGAATAAGGATCTGCAGTATTAAAACATGATGATTCTCTTTGGGAATAAGGATCTGCAGTATTAAAACATGATGATTCTCTTTGGGAATAAGGATCTGCAGTATTAAAACATGATGATTCTCTTTGGGAATAAGGATCTGCAGTATTAATAAAACATAATGATTCTCTTTGGGAATAAGGATCTGCAGTATTAAAACATGATGATTCTCTTTGGGAATAAGGATCTGCAGTATTAATAAAACATAATGATTCTCTTTGGGAATAAGGATCTGCAGTATTAAAACATGATGATTCTCTTTGGGAATAAGGATCTGCAGTATTAATAAAACATGATGATTCTCTTTGGGAATAAGGATCTGCAGTATTAAAACATGATGATTATATATGGGAATGCAGTATTTGTTATTTTCAGTATGTCGTGGAATGGCAATCAGTTTGGTGTTACATTTCAGAATATATTGCTGTTGGACTCATGAACTTGGAGCAAACCTGAGTGGACAAGCATGTTAATAAAACTATCCTTTCTATCTCCTTGGTTAGAACAGAGGACTCATTACCTTACTCTAATATCAAGATATCATCTCTTTACTTCCCATTGTGACCCTAACACTGGGTTACCTGTTTCAATCTGCAGTCCAGAGGATCAGAGAGAAGGTGAAGAGGTTATTTCCACAACACTATATATCCATTTTTAGAAATGTTGGTAAATTAGCTTTGATTGTTTAAATAACTTATGAAAGAGATTGGTGTCTAATCATGGCATCGGGTTGACAGACATCTAATTGTTTAAAATCTATCACTTGATTGGTTTCATTTCAGAGAGACAAATAATATATTTATTTGTTGCAACAAAAAAAAACTAGATATCCCCCTTACATTCAGAGAAATCAGTAGTGCTGCTAGGTTTTGAATCAATACGGTAATATGAGATCTGTAAGTAAAACATTTACATTTGACCTTTTAGTCATTTAGCAGATGCTCTTATCGACTTAGAGTTAGAGCATCCATCTTCAGATAGCTAGGTGGGGAGAACCACATATCACAGTCAAATATTTAGAATACAAACATCCCGTTCTAGGATAACTATGGCTATATAGCACTTAGCAACAACAACAAAAAAATCATTTTAATACACACCTAAAATCGATTAATAAAAAAATCTAAGAAGAGTAATATTTTACACACACATGAAGGTACCCATAACCAATAATTTCTGGTAAAAAAAAAACACGAATGTGAACATTTTTGGGATATAACATTTAGTAAATATACTCTCCAGTTTGAGCTGCGATGCTGAAGGTTTATCAGGATGAAGGTTCTGTACACCTTATTGTTATGCTCTAACCCTGCGATGCCGAAGCCGGGAAGAGCTGAAGGTTTATCAGGATGAAGGTTCTGTACACCTTATCGTTACGCTCTAACCCTGCGATGCCGAAGCCGGGAAGAGCTGAAGGTTTATCAGGATGAAGGTTCTGTACACCTTATCGTTACGCTCTAACCCTGCGATGCCGAAGGTTTATCAGGATGAAGGTTCTGTACACCTTATCGTTATGCTCTAACCCTGCGATGCCGAAGGTTTATCAGGATGAAGGTTCTGTACACCTTATCGTTACGCTCTAACCCTGCTATGCCGAAGCCGGGAAGAGCTGAAGGTTTATCAGGATGAAGGTTCTGTACACCTTATTGCTCTTCCTCAATAAAACTAGTCGTGCACTGACTATGTGCCTTTCCCTTGCGGTCAAAATGGCACCCTATTCCCTGTTTAGTGCACTAGTTTTGACCAGAGCCCTATGGGCGTCCCTATGTGCTCTGGTCAAAGGCAAGTGCACTACAAAGGACATAGGGTTCCATTTTAGATGCAGCCTTTGTATCCACTGGCACATGGGAGAGTAACTGTCAACATGCAGCTCAAAGGCAATCATTGCTGTCCTTACTGCCAGACCAGGACTGTCAATCTAACACAAGTTTCCACAACACTAAATCAAAGGGGATTGGAGTGTTTCCACTACACTAAATCAAAGGGGAGTGGAGTGTTTCCACTACACTAAATCAGAGGAGTGGAGTCAGTGAAGGAGAACATTTGACAGTCAGAATGTTACTTTACTTTCCCCAGGCCAGAGCTAGGAATGTTGTAGTTCTGGGAGATGTCAGAATGACTGATCTACTCATGTACAGTGCCTTGCAAAAGTATTCAACTCCCCTTGGTGTTGTTTCGTATTTTGTTGCATTACAACCTGTAATGTAAATTGATTTTTATTTGGAATTCATATAATTGACATACACAAAATAGTCCAAATTGGTGAAGTGAAATGAAAAAAATAACTTATTGAATGTATTTATTTTTTTAAATGGAAACGTGGTGCGTGCATATGTATTTACCCCCTCTGATGAGTTTATATAAGATTTGGTGCAACCAATTACCTTCAGAAGTCACATAACTAGTTAAATAAAGTCCACCTGTGTGCAATCTAAGTGTCACATGATCTGTGCTCTGGCACCCCAATGGTGGAACAAGCTCCCTCACGACGCCAGGACAGCGGAGTCAATCACTACCTTCCGGAGACACCTGAAACCCCACCTCTTTAAGGAATACCTGGGATAGGATAAAGTAATCCTTCTAACCCCCCCCCCCTAAAAGATTTAGATGCACTATTGTAAAGTGGTTGTTCCACTGGATATCATAAGGTGAATGCACCAATTTGTAAGTCGCTCTGGATAAGAGCGTCTGCTAAATGACTTAAATGTAATGTAAATGTAATCTAAGTATATATACACCTGTTCTGAAAGGCCCCAGTGTCATGACTTCCGCCGAAGTTGGTCCCTCTCCTTGTTCGGGCGGCGTTCGGCGGTCGAAGTCACCGACCTTCTAGCCATTGCTGATCCTCTTTTCATTTTCCTCTGTTTTTTTCTTGTCTTGTATCACACCTGGTTCCAATCCCATTCATTACATGATGTGTATTTAACCCTCTGTTCTCCCTCATTGTCCTTGTCGGTGATTGTTTGTTTGTAAGCTATGTGCAAGATATGTTCTGGTGTGCGACGGGTTTTGTACCCATTTGTATATTTTGGTTTTCTGAGTTTTTGAGCACTTATTAAACTGCTCCGTTTTATACCAAGTTTGATCCCCTGTGCCTGACTTCCCTGCCACCAGCATGCACCCTTACACCCAGAGTCTGCAACACCACTAAGCAAGGGGCACCACCAAAGCAAGCGGCACTATGAAGACCAAGGAGCTCTCCAAACAGGTCTGGGACAGAGTTGTGGAGAAGTACAGATCAGGGTTGGGTTATAAAAACATATCAGTAACTTTGAACATCCCACAGACCACCATTAAATCCATGATTAAAAAATGGAAAGAATATGGCACCACAACAAACCTGTCAAGAGAGGGCCGCCCACCAAAACTCATGGAGCAGGCAAGGAGGGGATTAATCAGAGAGGCAACAAAGAGACCAAATATATCCCTGAAGGAGCTGCAAAGTTCCACAGCGGAGATTGGAGTATCTGTCCATCGGACCACTTTAAGCCGTACACTCCACAGAGCTGGGCTTTATGGAAGAGTGGCCAGACAAAAATAAGCAAACATGTTTGGTGCTCGCAAAAAGGCATGTGGGAGACTCCCTAAACATATGGAAGAAGGTACTCTGGTCAGATGAGACAAAAATTTTGCTTTTTGGCCATCAAGGAAAACGCTATGTCTGGCGCAAACCCAACACCTCTCATAACCCTGAGAACACCATCCACACAGTGAAGCATGGTGGTGGCAGCATCATGCTGTAAGGATGTTTTTCCATTGGCAGGGACTGGGAAACTGGTCAGAATTGAAAAAAATGATTGATGGTGCTAAATACAGGGACATTCTTGAAGCTAACCTGTTTCAGTCTTCCAGAGATTTGAGACTGGGACGGAGGTTCACCTTCCAGCAGGACAATGACCCTAGCAACACTCGAGTGATTTAAGGGGAAACATTTAAATGTCTTGGAAGAGCCAAGTCAAAGCCCAGACCTCCATCCAATTGAGAATCTGTGGTATGACTTAAAGATTGCTGTAAACCAGCGGAACTTCATCCAACTTTAAGGAGCTGGAGCAGTTTTGCCTTGAAGAATTAACAAAAATCCCAGTGGCTAGATGTGCCAAGCTTATAGAGACATACCCCAAGAGACTTGCAGCTGTAATTGCTGCAAAAGTTGGCTCTAAAAAGTATTGACTTTGGGGTGGTGAATGCATGCTCAAGTTTTTTGTTTTTTTGTCTTATTTCTTGTCTTGTCTTGTTTCACAAGAAAAAAAAGTATTCCATCTTAAAAGTGGTAGGCATGTTGTGTAAATCAAATGATTACAACCCCCCCCAAAAAAATCTATTTTACTTACAGGTTGTAAGGCAACAAAATAGGAAAATGCAAAGGGGGGTGAATACTTTCGCAAGCCACTGAACAAATGAGTCAGCCTTTGAAGGGAACGTGCTGTATGTTTTACACTACACATATCTACAAAATATGTACATGATATTTTTTTCTTTTTTTATATGCTCATGACTCTCCCTAACTTAAAAAAGTCCTCAAACTTCTCACTGCATCAGTCCTTGACTTTCTCACTGCATCAGTCATGCACTGTCAGTTTGCTCAAACCTAATTAATCTAACAATACAATGCCAAACAATTAGACAAGTTTTCCATTCTAATAGACCTCATACTATGAAACGTCAGTATTAGTGGGCACAGGGTTTTCAACTCCCATCCAGAAAGCCAGGACTGATTACTTGTCAGGTTGTAAGACTTTGGTTCTCCTCCATCAAACAATGAGACTGCATTAAAGCCTTTCACGTTGGAAACAAATTAATTTGAAGCCGAAATATCAAGTCTATAGACCTGAACCACCGTTAAAACAACATGACTGTTTGCTTCTTTCTGAATGTTAATATGTTATGAATATATCTTTGTGCAAAACTTCAACATTCCTCTTATTCCTTTACACAATGACTCAGTGTTGCTCTACATTCCCTGCAGACAGACAGTAGAGAATGGCTCAGTGTTGCTCTACATTCCCTGCAGACAGACAGTAGTGATAGACTCAGTGTTGCTCTATATTACCTGCAGACAGACAGTAGTGAATAATGGTTCAGTGTTGCTCTACATTCCCTGCAGACAGACAGTAGTGAATAATGACTCAGTGTTGCTCTATATTCCCTGCAGACAGACAGTAGTGAATAATGACTCAGTGTTGCTCTATATTCCCTGCAGACAGACAGTAGTGAATAATGACTCAGTGTTGCTCTATATTCCCTGCAGACAGACAGTAGTGAATAATGGTTCAGTGTTGCTCTATATTCCCTGCAGACAGACAGTAGTGAATAATGACTCAGTGTTGCTCTATATTCCCTGCAGACAGACAGTAGTGATAGACTCAGTGTTGCTCTATATTCCCTGCAGACAGACAGTAGTGAATAATGACTCAGTGTTGCTCTATATTCCCTGCAGACAGACAGTAGTGAATAATGGCTCTGTGTTGCTCTACATTCCCTGCAGACAGACAGTAGTGAATATTAAATCATAGAGCAGCTCTGATCTTTTGACTTGATGTTTCAGTTACAGATCAAGACTTGCTTGCATCTTTCAAAATAAACATGTTACATTTTTAAACATTAAAGGTCACAATGTAGGAGCCATGTTGGCCTAATTATGTTGTTGTTGTGTTGTTTCTAGTCTGTATTTCTATATACACCTTTTAAATAGCCAATATAGTCAGGAAATTGTGATTTTTTTGGCAGAAGCATGTACCCACTGTAATAAACAGTAGAATGAGAGCAGGAGGTCTCCTCCACAGCTAGTTGGTAATGATCTCCCTCCAGGTTGACTTCACATCGTCCACCCCAGGCAATAGGAATCCATTTAAACCCATCCCAGGAACCTGCGTGGGGTGAAAAGTGGTGGCTATAACTCTGTTTTTAGCAGAGGGAGAACGGCAGGGGCGATGTTGCCCTGACTCCAATGAGCTCATTATCCTTCTAATGCCTGTATAATTATTAGGATGACTCCCAAATTGCACCCTATTCTCTATATAGTGCACTACCTTTGACCAAGGCAATATGGGGAATAACGTGCCATTTGGAATGCACTTAGCCCCCTTCCTGTCTTCTTCTGTCTTCCGCTGGCTGTCTTTCTGGAGCAGGAATCTCACAGGTAGACCTCCTACACCCCCAAGCATTATCCTCTCTGCTTGGGCGGACTGCAGTCTGTTTAATCAGACACTTTAAGTGTTTCCTGTGTAGTTTTTTTTTTATTTATCTTCAGGTCATTGTGGGAACATGTTTCCCAGTCTACACAGCATGATGTGAACTAGACCTTTCATTAACCTGATAGACTGCCTGACCTGTAGTATCAGACTGTTTTGGGTTCTCACACATCTCACTGTGACCATGATCATATGGTTTAGCATGTCATACAACCAATATATCTGTCATGCTCTGAATTTGTCATTAGCCTATGATATATAGTATTTTTGCTTTCTTCTGTGTTACTTTTCCACCTCTCTTACCAAGAAACCCCCAAAACATTCCCCCAAGGTCAAGTGAAACTCACAAAGCAAAGAGAAAGTTTCTGTGATTTTCCTTGACATGGTTCGGCAGGGGTGGAGGTGGTGGTGGGGGGATTTCTTCACAAAAAAAAAGCGTGGACGTGGGAAGAGAAACTAATTTCTCCCCGATCAAAGGCATGAAAGGCCAGTTCTGCTGTAGGGCGATAAGGCTTCAAGGCACTGGAGCCAGATCCCCAGGACAGTGCTCTGGTCCCAGCCCTTCAACCGTACGGGGCGCTAGAACCAGCCTCCCTGCCTCTAAGCCCCTCAGCCGTATGGGGCGCTGGGCCCAGCCTCCCTGCCTCAACCGTACGGAGCGCCAGAACCAGCCTCCCTGCCTCTAAGCCCCTCAGCCGTATGGGGCGCTGGGCCCAGCCTCCCTGCCTCAACCGTACGGAGCGCCAGAACCAGCCTCCCTGTCTCTAAGCCCCTCAACCGTACGGGGCGCTAGAACCAGCCTCCCTGCCTCTAAGCCCCTCAACCGTACGGGGCGCTAGAACCTGCCTCCCTGCCTCTAAGCACCTCAACCGTACGGGTCTGCTGGAACCTGCCTCCCTGCCTCTAAGCCCCTCAGCCAAATGGGGCGCTGGGCCCAGCCTTCTAGCCTCTCTGCCTCTCAGTCGTACGGGGCGCTGGAACCTGCCTCCCTGCCTCTAAGCACCTCAACCGTACGGGTCCGCTGGAATCTGCCTCCCTGCCTCAACCGTACGGGGCGCTAGAACCAGCCTCCCTGCCTCTAAGCCCCTCAACCGTACGGGGCGCTGGAACCTGCCTCCCTGCCTCTAAGCCCCTCAGCCTTATGGGGCGCTGGGCCCAGCCTTCTAGCCTCTCTGCCTCTCAGTCGTATGGGGCGCTGGGCCCAGCATCCTAGCCTCTCAGCCATAAGGGGCGCTGGAACCAAACTCTCAGCCATAAGGGGCACTGGAACCAAACTCTCAGCCATAAGGGGCGCTGGAACCAAACTCTCAGCCATAAGGGGCGCTGGGCCCAAACTCTCAGCCATAAGGGGCGCTGGGCCCAAACTCTCAGCCATAAGGGGCGCTGGGCCCAAACTCTCAGCCATAAGGGGCGCTGGGCCCAAACTCTCAGCCATAAGGGGCGCTGGAACCAAACTCTCAGCCATAAGGGGCGCTGGAACCAAACTCTCAGCCATAAGGGGCGCTAGGTCCAAACTCTCAGCCATAAGGGGCGCTGGAAACTCTCAGCCATCAGTCATATTTCCAACGCTGACCACCAATTTCCAGGCTGTTGAACCATGGGAACGCTTCAACAGGAAACACTAAGTGCGCACAAAATGGCACACTATTCTCTATGTAGTGCACTACTTTTGACCAGAGCCCTATGGGGTAAGTAGTGCACTACTTTTGACCAGGACCCATAGGGGCCTATGTAGGGGATTGGGTGCCATTTGGGACGCATCCACTACCTACAGCTGGCTGTGATAACACAGGAGAGATGTGGAGACAGATAAACCCACTGGTCAGTGATAACACATGGGAGATGAGGAGACAGATAAACCCACTGGTCAGTGATAACACAGGGGAGATGAGGAGACAGATAAACCCACTGGTCAGTGATAACACAGGGGAGATGAGGAGACAGATAAACCCACTGGTCAGTGATAACACAGGGGAGATGTGGAGACAGGTGAACCCACTGGTTAGTGATAACACAGGGGAGATGTGGAGACAGGTAAACCCACTGGTTAGTGATAACACAGGGGAGATGTGGAGACAGATAAACCCACTGGTTAGTGATAACACAGGAGAGATGTGGAGACAGATAAACCCACTGGTTAGTGATAACACAGGGGAGCCGAGGAGAGCAATGACAGCGGGGTTAGACAGATACTGGCTGAATATGTTATCAAGTCATGCAAACTTCAGAGGCGCTGATGAAAATTGGATCTGCAAATATTAGATTATGACAAGTCTACAACATCCCAAATGACATCCTAGTCCCTATATAGTGCACTACTTTTGATCAGAGCACTAGTCAAATGTAGTACACTATATAAGGAAAACTGTGCCATTTAGGACACAACCCATGTGTTGAGTGATAAATAAGGAACACGTACTGTAGATATTGCATTTTTCCTTAGAAAGGGACCATGGACTATGTTCTAAAGGGACAAACTGACTGGTCTAAAGGAACAAACTGACTGTTTTAAAGGAACAAACTGACTGTTCTAAAGGGACAAACTGACTGTTTTAAAGGGACAAACTGACTGTTTTAAAGGAACAAACTGACTGTTTTAAAGGAACAAACTGACTGTTTTAAAGAAACAAACTGACTGTTTTAAAGGGACAAACTGACTGGTTTAAAGGGACAAACTGACCGGTTTAAAGGGACAAACTGACTAGTTTAAAGGGACAAACTGATTATGGTTTAAAGGGACAAACTGACTGGTTTAACGGAACAAACTGACTGGTTTAAAGGGACAAACTGATTATGGTTTAAAGGGACAAACTGACTGGTTTAAAGGAACAAACTGATTATGGTTTAAAGGGACAAACTGACTGGTTTAAAGGGACAAACTGATTATGGTTTAAAGGGACAAACTGACTGGTTTAAAGGGACAAACTGACTGTTTTAAAGGAACAGACTGATTATGGTTTAAAGGGACAAACTGACCGTTTTAAAGGGACAAACTGATTATGGTTTAAAGGGACCAACGGACTATGATTTAAAGGGACAAACTGACTGATTTAAAGGGACAAACTGATTATGGTTTAAAGGGACAAACTGACCGTTTTAAAGGGACAAACTGACCGTTTTAAAGGGACAAACTGACTGGTTTAAAGGGACAAACTGACTGTTTTAAAGGAACAAACTGATTATGGTTTAAAGGGACAAACTGACCGTTTTAAAGGGACAAACTGACCGTTTTAAAGGGACAAACTGATTATGGTTTAAAGGGACCAACGGACTATGATTTAAAGGGACAAACTGACTGATTTAAAGGGACAAACTGATTATGGTTTAAAGGGACAAACTGACTGGTTTAAAGGGACAAACTGATTATGGTTTAAAGGGACAAATTGATTATGGTTTAAAGGGACAAACTGACTGGTTTAAAGGAACAAACTGATTATGGTTTAAAGGGACAAACTGACTGTTTTAAAGGAACAAACTGACCGTTTTAAAGGGACAAACTGACTGTTTTAAAGGAACAAACTGATTATGGTTTAAAGGGACAAACTGATTATGGTTTAAAGGGACAAACTGACCGTTTTAAAGGGACAAACTGACCGTTTTAAAGGGACAAACTGACTGGTTTAAAGGGACCAACGGACTATGATTTAAAGGGACAAACTGACTGATTTAAAGGGACAAACTGACTGATTTAAAGTGCGCAGAAACTGTTTCCTTGTTGTTCAGTGTTTCCTTGTTGTTCAGTGTTTCCTTGTTGTTCTGTGTTTCCTTGTTGTTCTGTGTTTCCTTGTTGTTCAGTGTTTCCTTGTTGTTCTGTGTTTCCTTGTTGTTCTGTGTTTCCTTGTTGTTCTGTGTTTCCTTGTTGTTCTGTGTTATGTGACACCACCACATATGCACTGTGTGTTACGCCCTATCCAAATATGCCATCAGGATAAATGTATACTGAACACGGTATTTATTTACATTTGTCTGGACAAGAAGCTGGAACACAATTATTACAGATAATCCAGACTGTCAAATGAGACCAAATAACTATTCAGCCCAAATGATATATTACATCCATAGGTCAAGGTTGGGGATCATTCTAACCCTCCTGTCACGAATGCCGTTGGAAGGAACGGAACAAAGTGCAGCGTGTGTGTCGTTCCACATTTTATTTATACTGTGAAACTATGCAATACATACAAAATAAACTGACTGAACAAAAACAACAAACCGTGACGAAGAGTTAACATACATGTACTCCAAATCAATCTCCCACAAACCCAGGTGGGAAAAACACCTACTTAAGTATGATCTCCAATTAGAGACAACGATGACCAGCTGCCTCTAATTGGAGATCATCCCAAACAAAAACCCAACATAGAAATACAAAACTAGAACATAACATAGAAAAACTAAACTAGAAAAAAAAACCTGTCACGCCCTGACCTACTCTACCATAGAAAATAACATATTTCTATGGTCAGGACGTGACACCTCCATAGTAATGTTTCCAGTGTCATTATTTACAATATTCATCCTGTGCCCACACACATACCGGCCTTGGTAGCAGTTGTAGGTTTTTATACAGTACCCCAAGACCAGTCTGTGACTTAATTTCACCATTGGAAAAAGAACTACTGCGTAAATACTGCAATGTAGGTTTGATTGAATTTAGCCCTTAATGTATCATTGCTTTTATTCATGCAATTTATTGAGGAAGCAATAACCTTAAAACATGTCCTCAGGTATTGGATTTCACATGCCATTCAACTCTTTACTATTTAGCTATTAAAATGAACACAATCAGCCCATGCCTTCCACAGTACAGGATTATATTATGTGCAGTGGATATTAGTTCGCTATAATCTTGAACGGAGGTCAAAATGTCTACATGAATTTGTGTCAACAAACTGTCCACGTTACATTCAATATTCCAACAGCGGAATGATTCATTTATCCTGAACATTCATTTAATTTCCTTATCAATGAGAGCATTGAAAAGATAGACACAGGTTAATGGTAATACAGACCATGTTCATGGGCATCATATTTTCCAGGCGAGTAATTATGATGTCACTCACACCAGATGCTGTTGTTCACCAATATTTTGACATAACGTTGGAGGTCCATCAATCTTCACTATGATTAATTACACATTGCATTCAGACACTGTAAATACACATTTAAAGGTTTGCCTGTTGCTCTGATTGGCCTCTGGTATAGAATGTTCATGACTCTGACTGGACTACTCTGATTGGTCTCTGGTACAGAATGTTCATGACTCTGACTGGACTACTCTGATTGGTCTCTGGTACAGAATGTTCATGACTCTGACTGGACTACTCTGATTGGTCTCTGGTACGGAATGTTCATGACTCTGACTGGACTACTCTGATTGGTCTCTGGTACGGAATGTTCATGTCTCTGACTGGACTACTCTGATTGGTCTCTGGTACGGAATGTTCAGGTCTCTGACTGGACTACTCTGATTGGTCTCTGGTACGGAATGTTCATGTCTCTGACTGGACTACTCTGATTGGTCTCTGGTACGGAATGTTCAGGTCTCTGACTGGACTACTCTGATTGGTCTCTGGTATAGAATGTTCATGACTCTGACTGGACTTCTCTGATTGGTCTCTGGTATAGAATGTTCATGACTCTGACTGGACTACTCTGATTGGTCTCTGGTACAGAATGTTCATGACTCTGACTGGACTACTCTGATTGGCCTCTGGTACGGAATGTTCAGGTCTCTGACTGGACTACTCTGATTGGTCTCTGGTATAGAATGTTCATGACTCTGACTGGACTACTCTGATTGGCCTCTGGTACGGAATGTTCATGACTCTGACTGGACTACTCTGATTGGCCTCTGGTACGGAATGTTCATGACTCTGACTGGACTACTCTGATTGGTCTCTGGTATAGAATGTTCATGACTCTGACTGGACTACTCTGATTGGCCTTAACCTCTGACCTCATTCACCTTACACAACATAGAGAAGATTTAACTTAGGCTGCATTCAAAATGAGACTCTCTTCCTCTATAAAAAAAAGTGCACTATACAGGGAATTGCAATTTCAGATTTGCTCTTATATTTTCCACATTTTAGTAGAAGTTGTTTTACAAAGCCTCTGGGTAATATTCAGATCCCTCTCTCAATAACAGCCACCATTTGTCAGTGACATACAGAAGGAGAGTAGCGTTTGACTGTCTGGCTCCCCAGCAACACAACTACTTTGACTATGTATGTATGTATGTATGCAGGAGAGCTCCCAAGCCCTGGGGAAATAGGCCTGTTGTCAAAACGGAAGACAGATGTTCAACATTTAACTCTCTCTCTCTCTCTCTCTCTCTCTCTCTCTCTCTCTCTCTCCATAAAAGACAACATTGACCAGGCTGCATCACTGCTGCTGTGTGAAAACTAAGTCCCACAGTAAATAATAACATGTGTGTAGCAAGCCATATTCCTTCATTACCTGAGGTAGTGCAGAGCCATCTTGGTTTCATTTGGAAAATATTGATTTCTAAATGTAACTAAATGGTCACACACTCACACACTCACTCACACACTCACGCACTCACACACTCACACTCACTCACTCACTCACGCACTCACTCACACACTCACACACTCACACACTGACACACTCACTCACACACTCACTCACACACTCACACACTCACCCACTCACTCACTCACTCACCCACTCACTCACACACTCACTCACTCACTCACCCACTCACTCACCCACTCACTCACCCACTCACTCACTCACCCACACACTCACTCACCCACTCACTCACTCACTCACCCACTCACTCACTCACTCACTCACTCACTCACTCACTCACTCACTCACTCACTCACTCACTCACTCACTCACACACAAAGACACACTGATAGTGAATGAATAAATCATTAAGCCACCCAGCAGCCCTAAGACCTTCTCTTTCTCCAACTCCTTTAGTTATTGATAGATATGCACACCACTTTTGAATGTACCGTCTCTCAGCTCTCCCTGTCCCCAAACACACCGCTATCATTGGACGTCTCTGTGGAAGGTAATGATACATTCTGAGAGCAGTGATCAGACATCCTCATTGTTTCTATCACATCTGATGAGGAGAACAGCTCATAACATCATTAAAGTTCTTACAACTGTAGACAACTAAAGCACAGTCTTACTAATGGAAGGCAGATCATTTCCTTATGAGTTATTGAGTAATCATGAAGCACAGTCTTACTAATGGAAGACAGATCATTTCCTTATGAGTTATTGAATGATCATGAAGCACAGTCTTACTAATGGAAGACAGATAATTTCCTTATGAGTTATTGAATAATCATGAAGCACAGTCTTACTAATGGAAGACAGATCATTCATTACCTTATGAGTTACTGAGTAATAATGTATCACAGTCTTACTAGTGGACGGATAACGTGCCATGAATTAAAAACCAAACTATATGAGAATCGATTCCTAGGAAATGTAAAACGTTAAAGGTCATATGAAATAACTTATATTTGGAGGTTTTAAAAATATCTCTAATACTGCCAGGTTTTAACACCTCTTATACTGCCAGGTGTTACAATCTCTTATACTGCCAGGTTTTAACACATATTATACTGCCAGGTGTTACCATCACTTATACTGCCAGGTTTTAACACATATTATACTGCCAGGTGTTACCATCACTTATACTGCCAGGTTTTAATATCTCTTATACTGCCAGGTTTTAACACCTCTTATACTGCCAGGTGTTACCATCTCTTATACTGCCAAGTTTTAACACATATTATACTGCCAGGTGTTACCATCTCTTATACTGCCAGGTTTTAATTCCTCTTATACTGCCAGGTTTTAATACCTCTTATACTGCCAGGTTTTAATACCTTATATACTGCCAGGTGTTACCATCTCTTATACTGCCAGGTTTTAATACCTTATATACTGCCAGGTGTTACCATCTCTTATACTGCCAGGTTTTAAAAATATGTCTTATACTGCCAGGTATTACCATCTCTTATACTGCCAGGTATTTATACCTTATATACTGCCAGGTGTTGCCATCTCTTATACTGCCAGGTTTTAAAAATATGTCTTATACTGCCAGGTGTTATCATCTCTTATACTGCCAGGTTTTAAAAATATGTCTTATACTGCCAGGTGTTACCATCTCTTATACTGCCAGGTTTTAATACCTCTTATACTGCCAGGTGTTACCATCTCTTATACTGCCAGGTGTTACCATCTCTTATACTGCCATGTGTTATCATCTCTTATACTGCCTGGTTTTAATACCTCTTATACTGCCAGGTGTTACCATCTCTTATACTGCCAGGTGTTATCATCTCTTATACTGCCTGGTTTTAATACCTCTTATACTGCCAGGTGTTACCATCTCTTATACTGCCAGGTTTTAATACCTCTTATACTGCCAGGTGTTAACCTCTCTTATACTGCCAGGTTTTAATACCTCTTATACTGCCAGGTTTTAATACCTCTTATACTGCCAGGTTTTAATACCTCTTATACTGCCAGGTGTTATCATCTCTTATACTGCCAGGTTTTAATACCTCTTATTCTGCCAGGTTTTACCATCTCTTACACTGCCAGGTTTTAATACCTCTTATACTGCCAGGTTTTAATACCTCTTATACTGCCAGGTGTTACCATCTCTTATACTGCCAGGTTTTAATACCTCTTATACTGCCAGGTTTTAATACCTCTTATACTGCCAGGTGTTATCATCTCTTATACTGCCAGGTGTTACCATCTTTTATACTGCCAGGTTTTAATACCTCTTATACTGCCAGGTTTTAATACCTTATATACTGCCAGGTGTTACCATCTCTTATACTGCCAGGTTTTAACACATATTATACTGCCAGGTGTTACCATCTCTTTTACTGCCAGGTTTTAACACATATTATACTGCCAGGTGTTACCATCTCTTATACTGCCAGGTTTTAATACCTTATATACTGCCAGGTGTTACCATCTCTTATACTGCCAGGTTTTAAAAATATGTCTTATACTGCCAGGTGTTACCATCTCTTATACTGCCAGGTTTTAATACCTCTTATACTGCCAAGTGTTACCATCTCTTATACTGCCAGGTGTTACCATCTCTTATACTGCCAGGTTTTAATACCTCTTATACTGCCAGCTGTTATCATCTCTTATACTGCCTGGTTTTAATACCTCTTATACTGCCAGGTGTTACCATCTCTTATACTGCCAGGTTTTAATACCTCTTATACTGCCAGGTTTTAATGCATCTTATACTTCTAATGAACAGCCTAATGAAGTTTTAAAACCCCTTAAATTATTTGACATCTTATATGATTTGCTCCTCATTTATTTTGAGTTCGGTATACTGCCCTCCACTTGGTATAAGTCTGTCATGAATCCTATTCCCACATCTTTAAAAAAAATGACCCGAGAGTGCCACTGAACTATAGAGGCATAAATTTATTAAGTACATTCATAAATTATATTGTTCCATCCTCAACAATAGGCTAGTTACATTTTTGGAGGACCAAAACATTCTGGTGGAAGAACAAATTGTTTTTTTTTGTAAATCCAGACAGATAGTATCTTCTCTGTCTGTACAGTAATCAGAAATAGATCACACGAAGAGAAGCCTACTTTTGAATGTTTCATTGATTTTACAAAAATGCTTTTGATTTTGTAAATAGGGATCTTTTAGCCTATAGTTTGTTAAAGACAGGGGGTTGATGGGAAATGTTATCACACAATCCAATCTCTTTAACAAGTTGCTTGTGTGTGTTAATTAATATGGTACAGATTGCTTTCCCACACCCTCTGGTGTAAAACAAGGAGACGCCTTATCACCGACTTTGTTTGCTATGTTTATAAATGACTTGGCAAATGAAAATAAACAGTTAAATATTGGAGTAAGATATGATGATGAAATGCTAAGTATCTGTTTATATGCTGATGATATTATTTAGATGGCGGAAACTGAACAAGACCTGCCGAAAATGTTATTATGTGCAGTCTGTTGGTTGAAAAGATGGAGACTCAGGATCAACCAGACTAAAACACAGATAATGACTTGGTGTAGAAGATGGAGGCTCATGATTAACCAGACTAAAACACAGATAATGACTTGGTGTTGAAGGTGGAGACTCATGATTAACCAGACTAAAACACAGATAATGCATTATAGAAAACCAGCGACTAAGTGAAGTGTTTTGCATTTTTGTTTTGGTGAAAAAGTTCTTGAGTTTACTAGCAATTATAAATATTTGGGTATTTTTTTATTGATGAACATATTACCTTTCTATACGGAACATCTGACCTGGACAACTCAGCAAGTAGAGCTCTCAGGGGAATTATAGGAAGAACAAAAACAATCAAAGATATTGGTTATGCTACGTATTCCAAACTGTATCAGACATGCGTGTGTCCTGTAATGGACTATGTAAGAGGTATTTCAAAAACAAACATGTCCATAACAGAGCAGTACGTACATTTTTAGGTGTCCAAAAGTTTGCACCTATACTAGCAATAACTGGGGAAATGGGCTGGGAACCCTGTGAGGTGAGATGGAATATGCACACTACGTTTTAATGTGTGGTGAGACTTTGGAATAGACAGTTGGATAGGCCAACTGCATGAATAGCTAGTAAAGTTTTTCAATGGGATCTATCCATAGGGGGAGCCTAGGCAACTGGAAAGATCAGGTAAGATCATAGATATTGTCTCTGCGTATTGAAACAGGTAAGATCGAGGATATTGTCTCTGCGTATTGAAACAGGTAAGATCAGGGATATTGTCTCTGCGTATTGAAACAGGTAAGATCGAGGATATTGCCTCTGCGTATTGAAACAGGTAAGATCGAGGATATTGTCTCTGCGTATTGAAACAGGTAAGATCAGGGATATTGTCTCTGCGTATTGAAACAGGTCAGATCAGGGATATTGCCTCTGCGTATTGAAACAGGTCAGTATTGTGGTGAAATGGAAGAGGAAAGACTATGCAACTATTGTGACATGGAAGAAATAGAGAACGAAAAACAGTCTTACCGAGTGGCACAGTGGTCTAAGGCACTGCATCACAGTGCTACTGGCGTCACAACAGACCAGGGTTCGATCCCGGGCTGTATCACAACCAGCTGTCATCGGGAGTCCCATAGGGCGGAGCACAATTGGCCCAGCCAATTGTGCGGGTTAGGGGAGGGTTTGGTAGGTTGTCATTGTAAATAAGAATTTGTTCTTAACTGACTTGCCTAGTATTATGTGATGAGGAGACTGACCACCAGATATACCCTGGAATTATAGACTTGCATGGTATTATGTGGCTGAGCGATGAGGAGACTGACCACCAGATATACCATGCACATGTTTTTTGGTCCATTATGTATTTCCGTTTGAGGAATATTTAGATAAAGCCTGGAATAAAATAAAAAGGGATACCTACAATTCAAATATAAAAAATATGTATATTCTATGTGCTTAATGCTGTGTGTATATAGATGGTGTTTAGATATAGATATTTAGGTATAGATAGGCTTGTCTCCCATATGAATCTTCTCTTTGTGCCAGACTGGGTTCAAGTGACTTTTTTCTGTTTTTATTTATCTGTATATGTTTCTGTCTGTCTGTCTGTCTGTCTGTCTGTCTGTCTGTCTGTCTGTCTGTCTGTCTGTCTGTCTGTCTGTCTGTCTGTCTGTCTGTCTGTCTGTCTGTCTGTCTGTCTGTCTGTCTGTCTGTCTGTCTGTCTGTCTCTGTCTGTCTGTCTCTCTCTCTCTCTCTCCATGGAGAATAAGAGCACCTCCTCCCAGTTGCCCACTGCACTGAGGCTAGGAAATACTGTCACCACCGATAAATCCACGATAATTGAGAATTTCAATAAGCAATTTTTAACGGCTGGCCATGCCTTCCACCTGGCTACTCCTACCCCGGTCAACTGCCCTGCACCCCCCACAGAAACTTGCCCAAGCCCCCCCTGTTTCTCCTTCACCCAAATCCAGATAGCTGATGTTCTAAAAGAGCCGCAAAATCTGGACCCCTACAAATCAGCCGGGCTAGACAATCTGGACCCTCTCTTTCTTAAACGATCGGCCAAAATTGTTGCAACCGCTTTTACTAGCCTGTTCAACCTCTCTTTCATATCATCTGAGACACCCAAAGATTGGAAAGCTGCCGTGGTCATCCCCCTCTTCAAAGGGGGAGACACTCTAGACCCAAACTGCTACAGACCTATATCTATCCTACCCTGTCTTTCTAAGGTCTTCGAAAGCTAAGTTAACAAACAGATCACCGACCATTTCGAATCCCACCGTACCTTCTCCGCTATGCAATCTGGTTTCAGAGCTGGTCATGGGTGCACCTCAGCCACGCTCAAGGTCCTAAACGATATCATAACTGCTATCGATAAGAGACAATACTGTGCAGATGTATTCATCGACCTGGCCAAGGCTTTCGACTCTGTCAATCACCACATTCTTACCAGCAGACTCAACAGCCTTGGTTTCTCAAATGACTGCCTCGCCTGGTTCACCAACTACTTCTCTGATAGAGTTCAGTGTGTCAAATCGGAGGGCCGGTTGTCCGGACCTCTGGCAGTCTCTATGGGGTGCCACAGGGTTCAATTCTAGGGCCGACTCTTTTCTCTGTATACATCAATGATGTCGCTCTTGCTGCTGTTGATTCTCTGATCCACCTCTACGCAGACGACAACATTCCGTATACTTCTGGCCCTTCTTTGAACACTGTGTTAACTAACCTCCAGACGAGCTTCAATGCCATACAACTCTCCTTCCGTGGCCTCCAACTGCTCTTAAATGCAAGTAAAACTAAATACAAGCTCTTCAATCGATCGCTGCCCGCACCTGCCCTCCCGTCCAGCATCACTACTCTGGACGGTTCAGACTTTGAATATGTGGACAACTACAAATACCTAGGTGTCTGGTTAGAGTGTAAACTCTCCTTCCAGACTCACATTAAGCATCTCCAATCCAAAATTAAATCTAGAATCGGCTTCCTATTTCGCAACAAAGCCTCCTTCACTCATGCTGCCAAACATACCCTCGTAAAACTGACCATCCTACCGATCCTTGACTTCCGCGATGTCATTTACAAAATAGCCTCCAACACTCTACTCAGCAAATTGGATGTAGTCTATCACAGTGCCATCCGTTTTGACACCAAAGCCTCATATACTACCCACCACTGTGACCTGTATGCTCTCAATGGCTGGCCCTCGCTTCATATTCGTCGCCAAACCCACTGGCTCCAGGTCATCTATAATCCTTTGTTAGGTAAAGCCCTTATCACAGCTCACTGGTCACCATAGCAGCACCCACTCGTAGCATGCACTCCAGCAGGTATATTTCACTGGTCACCCCCAAAGCCAATTCCTCCGTTGGCCGCCTTTCCTTCCAGTTCTCTGCTGCTAATGACTGAATCGAACTGCAAAAATCACTGAAGCTGGAGACTTATATCTCCCTCACTAACTTTAAGCATCAGCTGTCAGAGCAGCTCACAGATCATTGCACCTGTACGTAGCCCATCTGTAAATAGCCCATCCAACTACCTCATCCCCATACTGTTATTTATTTAGCTCCTTTGCACCCCAGTATCTCTACTTGCACACTCATTTTCTGCACATCTATCATGCCAGTGTTTAATTGCTATATTGTAATTATTTCGCCACTATGGCCTATTTATTGCCGTACCTCCCTTATCCTACCTCATTTGCACACACTGTATATATTTTGTTTATTTCATGTGTAACTCTGTGTCGTTGTTTGTGTCGCACTGCTTTGCTTTTTCTTGGTCAGGTCGCAGTTGTAAATGAGAACTTGTTCTCAACTAGCCTACCTGGTTAAATAAAGTTGAAATAAAAATGTTTAATAAAAGTATGTATGTATGTATGTATGTGTGTATATATACAGTGTGTATGTATGTAAGTATTTGTGTATATACAGTGTGTATGTATGTAAGTATTTGTGTATATACAGTGTGTATGTATGTAAGTATTTGTGACTATACAGTGTGTATGTATGTCTGTATGTATGTATGTATGTATGTATGTATGTATGTATGTATGTATGTATGTATGTATGTATGTATGTATGTATGTAATTGTACTGCTCTTAGGGATATAGTTATTGTTTGGATCACCTTATGGACTATTATGTATTGATTTTGTACTTTTTATTTGATGCAGAGAATACCGGAGGAATAATTATCATTTCATTACCGTGGTGGAATATTGTAGTTTAGGTGTCAATTAATCCTGTAAGGGATGGGTTGCTAATTGGCAATTTAACACAAAAATACAATTTCATTCATTTTTCATTCATTCATTCGTTCATTCCAGGGTTTTAATACCTCTTATTACTGCCAGGTGTTAATGTCTCTTATACTGCCAGGTTTTAATATGTCTTATATTGATGGTTTTAATATCTCTTATACTGGCAAGTTTTAATATATCTTACACTTCCAGGTTTTACTATCTCTTATACTGCCAGGTTTTAAAATATCTTATACTGCCAGGTTTTAATATATCTTATATTGCCGGTTTTAATATCTCTTATACTGCCATGTTTTAAAATCTCCTATACTGCCAGGTTTTAATATCTCTTATTATTGGCAGGTTTTAATTTGTCTTATACTTCCAGATTTTAATATATCTTAAACTTGCCGGTTTTAATATATTTTTCACTGCCAGGTTTTAATATATCTTATACTCCTAGGTTTTACTATTTCTTATACTGCCAGGTTTTAATATACTGCTCTAAAAAATAAAGGGAACACTTAAACAACACATCCTAGATCTGAATGAAAGAAATAATCTTATTAAATACTTTTTTCTTTACATAGTTGAATGTGCTGACAACAAAATCACACAAAAATAATCAATGGAAATCCAATTTAGCAACCCATGGAGGTCTGGATTTGGAGTCACACTCAAAATTAAAGTGGAAAACCACACTACAGGCTGATCCAACTTTGATGTAATGTCCTTAAAACAAGTCAAAATGAGGCTCAGTAGTGTGTGTCGCCTCCACGTGCCTGTATGACCTCCCTACAACACCTGGGCATGCTCCTGATGAGAGGGCGGATGGTCTCCTGAGGGATCTCCTCCCAGACCTGGACTAAAGCATCCGCCAACTCCTGGACAGTCTGTGGTGCAACGTGGCGTTGGTGGATGGAGCGAGACATGATGTCCCAGATGTGCTCAATTGGATTCAGGTCTGGGGAACGGGCAGGCCAGTCCATAGCATCAATGCCTTCCTCTTGCAGGAACTGCTGACACACTCCAGCCACATGAGGTCTAGCATTGTCTTGCATTAGGAGGAACCCAGGGCCAACCGCACCAGCATATGGTCTCACAAGGGGTCTGAGGATCTTATCTCGGTACCTAATGGCAGTCAGGCTACCTCTGGCGAGCACATGGAGGGCTGTGCAGCCCCCCCAAAGAAATGCCACCCCACACCATGACTGACCCACCGCCAAACCGGTCATGCTGGAGGATGTTGCAGGCAGCAGAACGTTCTCCACGGCGTCTCCAGACTCTGTCACGTCTGTCACGTGCTCAGTGTGAACCTGCTTTCATCTGTGAAGAGCACAGGGCGCCAGTGGCGAATTTGCCAATCTTGGTGTTCTCTGGCAAACGCCAAACGTCCTGCACGGTGTTGGGCTGTAAGCACAACCCCCACCTGTGGACGTCGGGCCCTCATACCACCCTCATGGAGTCTGTTTCTGACCGTTTGAGCAGACACATGCACATTTGTAGCCTGCTGGAGGTCATTTTGCAGGGCTCTGGCAGTGCTTCTCCTGCTCCTCCTTGCACAAAGGCAGAGGTAGCGGTCCTGCTGCTGGGTTGTTGCCCTCCTACGGCCTCCTCCACGTCTCTTGATGTACTGGCCTGTCTCCTGGTAGCGCCTCCATGCTCTGGACACTACGCTGACAGACACAGCAAACCTTGCCACAGCTCGCATTGATGTGCCATCCTGGATTATCTGCACTACCTTAGACACTTGTGTGGGTTGTAGACTCCGTCTCATGCTACCACTAGAGTGAAAGCATCGTCAGCATTCAAAAGTGACCAAAACATCAGCCAGGAAGCATAGGAACTGAGAAGTGGTCTGTGGTCCCCACCTGCAGAACCACTCCTTTATTGGGGGTGTCTTGCTAATTGCCTATAATTTCCACCTGTTGTCTATTCCATTTGCACAACAGCATGTGAAATGTATTGTCAATCAGTGTTGCTTCCTAAGTGGACAGTTTGATTTCACAGAAGTGTGATTGACTTGGAGTTACATTGTGTTGTTTAAGTGTTCCCTTTATTTTTTGAGCAGTGTATATATTTTACTGACAGGTTCTCTTATCTCTTATGCTGCCAGGTTTTAATATCTTCTATACTGTCGCTAGACACAACGTTTATAGCCATGTTCATCAGCTGTGTGACAAAAGGACACATGAGAGGGAGAGGGAGGGAGAGAGAAAAAGAGAGAGAGAGGGAGTGGCAGAGAGAAAGAAAGAAAGAAACAGATGGAGAGCTGAGAGAGTGACAAAGACAGAGAGCGACAGAGAGAGATGGCCTCAAACCTCAGTGTCTCTCTGCCTGGCCGACCATCCCATCAATGTCTCTCTGCCTGGCCGAACCTTCCATGAATGTCTCTCTGCCTGGCCGACCGTCCCATCAATGTCTCTCTGCCTGGCCGAACCTCCCATCAATGTCTCTCTGCCTGGCCTACCCACCCATGAATATCTCTGCCTGGCCGACCCTCCCATGAACATCAGAATCACTGAAGCACTACAAACTCACAAGTAGATAAATGCATTTCTGTAATATTTTCAGCAACTGGACACAGTGCAGTCTGGGAAACCTTGACTGGACCCGACTGCAATGTGCTCCACTGGATGGTCTGGTTTTTCTTCTTCCTTGTGCCAACTAATAATATTGTTGCTGAGAACATTTAATCTTTTCAAACCTTAAAAACATTAGACACCAGTTTCAGCTAGCAGGGTAATACAGAATGACTTACAGTATCTTTCTATTTATATATATATATATATATGCAGTTGAAGCCGGAAGTTTACATAAACTTAGGTTGGAGTCATTAAAACTTGTTTTTTCAACCACTCCACACATTTCTTGTTAACAAACTGTAGTTTTGGCAAGTTGGTTAGGACATCTACTTTGTGCATGACACAAGTCATTTTTCCAACAATTGTTTACAGACAGATTATTTCACTTATAATTCACTGTATCACAATTCCAGTGGGTCAGAAGTTAACATACACTAAGTTGACCGTGCTTTTAAACAGCTTGGAAAATTCCAGAAAATTATGTCATGGCTTTAGAAGCTTCTGATAGGCTAATTGACATCGTTTGAGTCAATCGGAGCAATTTCCAAATGCCTGAAGGTACTACGTTCAACTGTACAAACAATAGTACGGAAGTATAAACACCATGGGACCACGCAGCCGTCATACCGCTCAGGAAGGAGATGCGTTCTGTCTCCTAGAGATGAACGTACTTTGCTGCGAAAAGTGCAAATCAATCCCAGAACAACAACAAAGGACCTTGTGAAGATGCTGGAGGAAACAGGTACAAATGTATCTATATCCACAGTAATACGAGTCCTATATCGACATAACCTGAAAGGCCGCTCAGCAAGGAAGAAGCCACTGCTCCAAAGTGCCATAAAAATGCCAGACTATGGTTTGCAACAGCACATTGGGACAAAGATCGTACTTTTGGAGAAATTTCCTCTGGTCTGACGAAACAAAAATAGAACTGTTTGGCCATAATGACCATTATGTTTGGAAGAAATAGGGGGAGTTTTGCAAGCCGAAGAACAACATCCCAACCATGAAGCACGGGGGTGGCCATGTTGTGGGGTGCTTTGCTGCAGGAGGGACTGGTGCACTTCACAAAATAGATGGCATCATTAGGTAGGAAAATTATGTTGATATATTGGAGCAACATCTCATGACATCAGTCAGGAAGTTAAAGCTTGGTCACATTTTATAATGTCGTATGTTTTTCCTCTAACACCACTTTCCATCAATTTGTATACAGTTGCGGTTCTAGACCATTTCAACTGGGGGGGGGGGGGGCAAGCTGGGGCCAGTTGTACTGTTAGAGGGGCCAGTTACATTAGACCTTATTGTTGTCATATCGTTTTCTTCACTGCATTAGCAGGCAAAAGACCATGTTCATAATCATCATCGTTGCCACTGTCTAATTACGGATGTAAAAAAAGAACGATAGCAAAAATTTTATATGTAAAGATTATTTCATACTCCACATTTAAGGGGGGTCACAAGGGGGTCCAAAAATTCTTTGTCACAGGGGCACTGGCCCCCCCCAGAACCGCCCCTGTTTGTATAGCTTTTTTAAATCATCAAAGCATGAGAAGACTTTGCCTTCGTTTTGGTTTGTTTGCTTGTCAATTAGGGTGTGCAGAGTGAATACGTGGTCTGTGTACGGTAATTTGCTTAAAAGCCAATTTGACATTCTCTCAGTACGTTGTTACATTTCCTCAGTGAAAACAGTCTGCTGTTAATGATAATGCAGAGGATTTTCCCAAGGTTGCTGTTGACGCATATCCCACAGTAGTTATTGGGGTCAAATGTGTCTCCACTTTTGTGGATTGGGGTGATCAGTCCTTGGGTCCAAATATTGGGGAAGATGCCAAAACTGAGGATGATGGAATTTGTGGTCTGTATATTTTATCATTTCATTTAGGATACCATCAGCCCCACAGGACTTTTTGGGTTGGAGGGTTTGAATTTTGTCCTGTAGTTCATTCAATGTAATTGGGGAATCCAGTAGGTTCTCTCTCTCTCGCTCTCTCGCTCTCTCGCTCTCTCGCTCTCTCGCTCTCTCTCACACACAAACACACCTACACCTACCATCTCTCTCTCTCTCGCTCTCTCTCTGTCTCTCTGACTCTCTCTCTCTCTCTCTATCTATCTCTCATGATGAATTAAAAATCTAAAAACATTGGTAAGCCAACACCAGTGTAAATGAATTCCTTTTACCCCAGGTTAACGCACTTCATTAGAGCTGCATTTTAAAGCTGCATGTGGTACTTAATTGAACAGCCTGAAGGGCCTGGGGACAATTCATCTGACATTTGGAAAATGCCAAGCACAGCATAGGAATCTTATGTTTATTACACAAAGGCGGGATGAGAAGACAAAGAGAGAAAGAGATAGTCTTTCTCTCTCTCTATTTGGATTGTCCATCTGTAAATGCTCTACATATGATCATACAATCAACAAATTATAAGCAACTGCTTGCTAAGGTTACAATTAAGGATAAGGTTTAGAATTTGGGTTTAGGGTAAGGGTTAAGGTTACAGTTATTGTTTAGAATATGGGGTAGGGTAAGGAATAAGGTTACAGTTAGGGCTAGGGTGAGGGTTAGTAAAGAATTGTTACTGATAGTCTGTAGAGCATCTACAGATGGACTATGCAAATAAAGATAGATTTAATTTCCCTTTTTGGCTTCTTCTTGTTGATGCATACCAGGACCGAGACTTTTGTTGATTCATATCAGGACCGAGGCTTTTGTTGATTCATACCAGGACCGAGGCTTTTGTTGATTCATACCAGGACCGAGACTTTTGTTGATTCATATCAGGACCGAGGCTTTTGTTGATTCATACCAGGACCGAGACTTTTGTTGATTCATACCAGGACCGAGGCTTTTGTTGATTCATATCAGGACCGAGGCTTTTGTTGATTCATATCAGGACCGAGGCTTTTGTTATGACAGAAGTAAGTTTGAAATTGTATTTTTAATTTGTGTGTTTTTTTTAATGACTACTGAATTCACAGGGGCTGCATAATTAAGAGGAAATAGCTGTGAGGAAGCTACTGTGAAGGTGACTTTGTGGCCGATGTGTAATATTATGGTGAGGCACTGTGCAACCCTGGTCTCCCTGTTTTAAATTCAAGCTTGTTAATGTGCTTGTTTTCAGCAAGACCACTCTGGCTATTCAACATAATGACTTATAGTTCTTGCTTCAACCGGAGGGTATCAATTCCCAGATGTCATTGCCTGCCGTTGTGCCCTTGAGCACGGCTCTTAACCCCCCACTAAAACAGCTCCACGGGTGCCCAGTGCGGCAGCATCCCGCACGTCTCCAAAACACGTGTGTATGTAAGTGTCTTTTTGGAGGGGTTGGGTTAAAAGTGGAAGTCAAATTTCCGTGTGCATTTGACCAATAAAGTGATCTTGGTCTTAATCTCCATGGCAACTGAAGCAAGCACACATTTTTTTTCTTCATTTTAAACCATCGTTTAGATTGACTGAGAACACATGCTCATCTACAGCCACATTTTTGAGAAAGAGATTCATGGTTGAGGAAAAGGGTTGAAAGAACAAATTAGTATTTGTATTTATTAAGGATCACCATTAGTTGCTACCAAGTCAGCAGCTACTCTTCCTGGGGTCCGGCAAAATTAAGGCCGGAATATACACTACCGGTCAAAAGTTTTAGAACACCTACTATTTCTTGGGTTTTTCTTTATTTTTACTATTTTATACATTGTAGAATAAGTGATGACATCAAAACTATGAAATAACACATATGGAATCATGTAGTAACCAAAAAAGTGTTTACTTTACGACATGGTCAGTCAATCCGGAAAATGTCAAGAACTTTCTTCAAGTGCAGTTGCAAAAACCATCAAGCGCTATGATGAAACTGGCTCTCATGAGGACCGCCACAGGAATGGAAGACCCAGAGTTACCTCTGCTGCCGAGGATAAGTTCAATCACTGTTCCACTTTGAGCCGGGAGAGATTGACATGCATATTATTAATATTAGCTCTCCATGTACGTCCAATGACCAGCCGTGCTGGTATGGTTGAGGTTTAGGTTTTAGTGAATGATTTGTCCCAATTAGGACTAACGTATTCCTTGCCACCCATTCTGAAACTAACTGCAGCTTTTTGTTATGTGTTGCATTTATTTCAGTCGCTGTAGTAGTTGACATGTATAAAGTTCAGTTATCTGCATACATAGACACACTGGCTTTACTCTAAGCCAGTGGCATCTTTAGTAAAGATTGAACAAAGTAAGGGGCCTAGACAGCTGCCTTGGGGAATTCCTGATTCTGCCTGGATTATGTTGGAGAGGCATCCATTATAGAACACATGCTGTGTTCTATTTGACAAGTAACTCTTTATCCACAATTTTGCAGGGGATGTAAAGCCATACTGAAGTCTAACAAAACAGCCATTACAATCTTTTTATTATCAATTTCTCTCAGCCAATCATCAGTCATTTGTGTAAACAGCAACACCTCCCCTGTTGGCATTTCTGTCTTTTCTGTAAATGTTATAACCTTGTATTGCTTCCACTGTATCATCAAAGGTATTATCTAAGTGAGTTTAAGAGACAGTCAGAGTATGAATGTCATCTGTTACTAGCAGGTTATTGACTTCATGGACCTTGTTTCTCAGGCTACATATGTTAATATGGGCTATTTTGAGCCCTTTTCTGGGATGCTTGCTTGTTCCATTGCTTTACTGGGAAGCTTAGTAGAAGTAGATATCATTGTGTTATTTATGTTAGTGCACGGTACAAACAGCATACATCTGGTTCATAGGCACATGATTGCTGCATACAATAGCCGTATGATCAGCAGAGGCATTCAGGGCAGTTAAAGGGACATACATTAGGTTACTTACATTGTGTCGATCAATGCCCCTGGAATAATGTAGATTTGCTAAAGCATTACGATGACTCAGCAACACAATGGTAGGGATTAGCTGAGCTGGGATTGGCTCATTGATAAGTCATTGTGCCAACACAGCCTTGTACTGCTGTGAAAGGATCCAGGAACCCAAATAATATGGGTGGATCCCATTCTCCTTATAAAACAGAATTTGTTTCCAAAGGTTGGGAAATTATCAACAAAAGTTATACCCATTGAGCTGCAATAATCATGTAGCCAGTTATGAAGAGAACAAATCCTGCTAAAGCGTTCAATGCCACGATTCTGTGAGGGCACAGGGCCAGATATGATGAGTATTTTATTAGTGTCTAGCAGAGTCAATCAGCCCTTTAAATCCAGTTTCAGCTGTTCCGAATTGTCCTTTATAATGTCATTAAAACCCACATCTACTATGATAGAATCGATGTCCATGTCCTGACGTAGTACATTCGGGAACAGCTTAGTAATGTAATTTACTCGAGCTCCGGGATAGGACATTGTTTTCGAACCAGGAACAGTCACATTTATTACCATGGAGCTGCCCAAAATCACGGCTGGAGAGAAGGACAAGGAAATCTGCCCAGTCCAACTCTTCACAGGATGGTGCAGGCTTCCGACAGATGGAGAAGCCCCGCTCGATCCAGAGCAGAGATGGAACGCTTCCAACGTAGACTTCGAAATCGTAGGGGAAGGCGTAGGAGTAGGTATCAGCGGCCGCAGACACAGGCAACCCCAGCAACGAAGGTGCAGGAAGATCATGCTCTAGGGCTGCGAATAGTTAGTTGTTTGTATCCCCTCCAAGCCTCTCGTTGAGAGTGTAGACTGCTTTGCGGGAGGCCGCTGTCTTCGGCTTCCAAGGCTACTGACATGTGACCATCGTTGATTGTCATGCTCCTCTTGCTGTGCTCCTTTGACTCCGCTATCAGATGGGGGAGGAGAGGCAGGAGATGGCTCCCCTGGTGAACGAACTCCGGGCAACAGCGGCCAGTCAGATAACGACAAACGCCAAGGCGGAGATGCATCCAACAAGTGAAAACGCCAATCAGCCACCGGCGTAGAAAAGGTAAACATTCCACTGTATGTTTTCCCCAGTTTCTTAGGCTGGTGACCTATGTGATCAAGGAAGCCACCTCAATCCGATAATCCTCGGCAAGCAAACAATTGTTTGTCCCGAAAACAAAGCGCAGTAGATACAGCTCCTATAGCACTGGAAACGTTAATTTAGTAGTCCAGCAAACAGGGCTCCATTGGAAAACTTATCTGGGACTAATTTCGTTAGCTTGATTGCTAGCAGGTTAGCTAGGTTAGCGGCTCTTTCAAGCAGTCTTTAGCCTGTCAGTTAAGCAGGATTCTGGGGACAAGAAATAGCGGTCCTAGCAGTTAAAAGCGAACCACGTTGCGGAATCCATGCAAAAAAACTGTTTGGTTTTTTATGTTTAACAATTGGTTGTTTTAGTTAAAATAAAAAAACAAGTGTTTCTAGCATACAGTGTTCAGCTCTGATTGGAAGCTGGGGATGATGAGGTGGCCATGGCAGAGACCTTATACATCTAAAACTAAAGCACTATGTTTCCCATCCTTCTCTACTGCCATTCATCCATAATGGAGATCAGTACATGACTAGAAAGATTCATATGAAAATAGTACCGCTTGAAATATGAAAGGTTGAACTCTCAATAATACAACACTCCTGTACAGCTGGTATCTATAGACTGTGGAACATGTTGTAAAGCTGGTATCTATAGACTGTGGAACATGTTGTAAAGCTGGTATCTATAGACTGTGGAACATGTTGTAAAGCTGGTATCTATAGACTGTGGAACATGTTGTAAAGCTGGTATCTATATACTGTGGAACATGTTGTAAAGCTGGTATCTATAGACTGTGGAACATGTTGTAAAGCTGGTATCTATAGACTGTGGAACATGTTGTAAAGCTGGTATCTATAGACTGTGGAACATGTTGTGGTATCTCATGTTGTAAAGCTGGTATCTATAGACTGTGGAACATGTTGTAAAGCTGGTATCTATAGACTGTGGAACATGTTGTAAAGCTGGTATCTATAGACTGTGGAACATGTTGTGGTATCTATAGACTGTGGAACATGTTGTACAGCTGGTATCTATAGACTGTGGAACATGTTGTGGTATCTCCTGTTGTAAAGCTGGTATCTATAGACTGTGGAACATGTTGTAAAGCTGGTATCTATAGACTGTGGAACATGTTGTGGTATCTCCTGTTTTAAAGCTGGTATCTTTTGATTTTCCTGAATCAGAATCAGATGCTCAATGACTTCATAATCAATTCCAAAACTGTCAACCTCAGACATAGACACACACACACATACACACACACACTGAATACATACACACACACACACTCACTCACTCACTCACTCACTCACTCACTCACTCACTCACTCATTACCAATACGGTCAACATCAGACGTGAGCACCCCTCCCTCCATGTTGATTTCTTATTGCTTGTTAAACTCAGTGGCAGTTTGAAGCAGTTTGTTCAGTTGAATCCTGATCAGTCAGGGAACTACACTTACACACATCCTGACTGCTGAAGAAATTATAGAAACACTTCTCAACAGCAAATATTGACTACGTCGTCTAATTCCTATTCTATAGGTTGATGAACATGATAGGACATCCGTGTGTGTGTGTGTATACAGTGTGTGTTTGTGTGTGTGCGTGTGTGTGTGTATTCAGTGTGTGTGTGTGTGTGTATACAGTATATGTGTGTGTGTTTGTGTGTGTATACAGTGTGTGTGTGTGTGTGTATACAGTATATGTGTGTGTGTTTGTGTGTGTATACAGTGTGTGTGTGTGTGTGTGTATACAGTATATGTGTGTGTGTGTGTACAGTATGTGTGTGTGTGTATACAGTGTGTCTGTCAGTGTGTGTGTGTGCACGTGTGTTTCTGTGTGTGTGTGTGTGTATGTGAAATTGGTGTGTGGATTTGTAAAGGAGTGGCATTTGGCTGTTGTGTATATGGTGTTAATATATATAATAAAGGCATAAATACTATACAATGCCATCGGAAAGCATTCAGACCTGTAACGGTTGTCTTCATAAATGGACCAAGGCGCAGCAGGTATGTGAATACTCATGGTTTTTTATTACCAAAAAAGAGTAAAGCATCCACTTGAAAAAACAATAAATGATACCCACAACACTAAACAGTTTTGCAGGCTCACCAACGCAGTGCAAAAACAACTACCCACAAACCCCAGTGACAAACATACTCCTACATATATGACTCCCAATCAGGAACAACGATCCCCAGCTGTTCCTGATCAGGAGTCACAAGACACACAGAACATTCAAACACACCCACAAGACTGCCACGTCCTGACCCCCAAACTACTACAACAGCTCCATCTGCTGGTCAGGACGTGACAAGACACCCTTGACTTTTTCCACATTTTGTTACGTTACAGCCTTATTCTATAATGGATTAAATAAAAATAATTGTCAGTATTCTACACACAATACGCCATAATGACAAAGTAAAAACAGGTTTTTTTCAAGTGCATCCTGTTTCCATTGATCATCCTTGAGATGTTTCTACAACTTGATTGGAGTCCACCTGTGGTAAACTCAACTGATTGGACATGATTTGGAAAGGCACACACCTGTCTATATAAGGTCCCACAGTTGACAGTGCATGTCAGAGCAAAAACCAA